>NC_048894.1:138807154-138811937 GCF_011077185.1 Oxyura jamaicensis | reverse complement strand
AAAAAAAAAAAAAAAAAAAAAAAAAAAAAGGAAAAAAAAAAAAAGACTTTATAAGACTTTATCCTTTTTTTTTTTTGTGCTGGAGAAGATCCTGATGGGTTGTGAACATTTACTTTTCCTCTGCAGGGTTTTTGCTGGAGCTGCCTCTGGAGTACAACACTGACAGCCTTACAGCTTTTTTTCTGTGCTTCTGCAAGAAAACAGCAAAGTTAATTGAGAAAATAGGGCAAATTGGCAAATACAGAGCTGATGATATTCCATTTAGCTTCACTGTTTTTCTTTTGCCTGGACTACACCAGAACATGCCTCACATATGAACTGCCATGAAATCACATTCAAACACAAAGCTCAATAGTCAAACCCCACCCAACTGGGGGAAAGTTCCTTTCTCTCTCTCTTTTCCACACCCATCCACCTACTGCTGTGCTGAGAGGTGCTAACCAAAGAAAGCGTGGTTTCGGCAGTTTATGGAACTTGTTCTCTCATAATCTTACTTGTAAATCAAATTTCAAAAATCCAGGATGCAGTGAAGTAAATACATAAAAGAGGGTTGCGTTCAGGTGTTGGCAGTGGTGTTTAACTCAGTCTGTTTTCAATGTTTCCTCCCTCCCTGCCTGGGGAAAAGCAGACTATCTGTATCTTCTACTGGGAAACATTTGCTTGTTTACTTAGAAGCAGCAGGGTTGGATGTCTTGATTTGAGAATAAAAGAAAAAAAAAAAAAACTGAAAGAAGGTTAAAATAAGAATTAACGTCAACCAGTGAGATCAGAGTAAGAAGCCACAGATTTGAAACTTTAATGAGAAAAACAGGGTCCAAAACAATCTCTGAAGAAAACCTTGCTTGTGTTGGGGGAAGCATCAAAAAAATAGATTGCTGGGATTGTCTCCAGGATGTATTTTATGGACATTTACTATCTTCCTGGTAGTATAAACCACGAATCCCAGAATGACCCTCCATTTCCTTCTTCTTTTCTTCAGTAAGAGTGTCATGTGTGATGGATATTCCCCAGCTCTGGGATGGTATGATCTAGTGTTGTTGTCAGCAACACCAGTCACCAGTCCTGGACAAAGCCTTTCCCCTTTCACATCTGGGACATATTAGGTTTTTGAAAATCTAAATCCCACTGGAGTCAGTGAACATGAAGTCTTCCCCTTCTGGCTTCACAGATTCAAATTCGTACGGAAGATAGGTTATATGTAATCAGAGGGAGATCTAATATTATGTATTTAAAATCTTGTAATTATGAACAGATTCCAATACGTTCTTCAGAATCTTCATAAGGCTTTTCTTGCAGTACATCAGTGGCTGCACTGCAGTACCCTGAGAGATTTAAGGCATGTAATATAACAAGAAGTGAGCAGGGGAGTAAGTGAATTTGCAAATAAATAAGGAACATAGTGCATACAGAGTTATAGATATTGAAACAATATGAATTCTGAGCAACATAAACCAAATTTTAGTAAATTTTAATATTGCTTTCCTCTGTTAGTACCCCTATTTGTATTATAACACAAAATGCTCAGGAATTTATTATAAGAGAAATGTAAGAACCTGAAGGGAGCAGCACAGAAAAATAGACCTGATACCACAGGGACACACAATCTGCAAATTCACATAAGGCATTTGCAAACATAGTTTAGCTTGAGCCAAAACTTGAATTAATCTCCAGACAGAATATGGTACAAAAAATATTTCACCAAAAATTTATTTTACAGACACATTTCCCTAGTATAAAATTGTTGTAAAATCACTGGAAATATGTGTCAGTAAGAATAATTTTGGAAGGCTAGCATAACAGGTAAGAAATATTAATAGCATATATTTTTCCAACAGAATGAGGGGATCTTACAAATAGAATTCACATTAAAAAAAAAAATAGAATGTCATGAAAAATAATGAGTAGTGGTATGTGTTACCTTTTGCAATGCTCTCTGAAGGGATATATAGGAAGCCCTATCACTTCAGTTTCTTAAGAATGGTTTAAGAGAAACACAAATACACTTAGGGAGGAGAAAATTGCAATTGGTACATGTGGAAAACTAAACATTTTTAGCAACTGATATTCTTCACCTCCAGTTCTTTTTTGTTTTATTAATATGAGAAACACAAAGAAGCAGAATTATGTATCACAGTGCAGTATTCCTGTGCTGTGCAGGAGAAAACTGAACCACTCAGAAACTAAGCTAAAAACCTGAACAGTACATACCCAATTTTCAGTCTGATTCTGTACAGTTGTGAGAAACTGAATAAGGACTTATCTATTGAAAGTCCTTGATTTCTGCAAACAATTGCAGTGTCACAGCTCCATTTAGTTTTTTCTGTAAAAAATAAATAAATAAATAAATAAATAAATAAATAAAAATAAAACAAAATAAAATAAAATGTTGAGATTTTGAACTGCTAATATTAACCTGTACTTTCCTGCCTTCTGCAACAATTACTTAATCAGTATTCTTATTGGGGAGAATGTATAACACCTCAATAACCTGAAAAACTATAGTTTTCAGCTGGTATAGCTCAATCATAGCCCTTTTACTGTAAGTAAAATTGTATTCTTGTCAGATACAGCTTTCTTTCAACAACTCAAGCTACTGATAAATATATATATATATTATAAGACACTTCATTGCAGAATATTTTTTTCTTTATTGTCATTGCTGTTGTTTTGTGGTTAAAAAATCAATTCTTCTTGTTAGACTGTAACTGGAATATGTATCTTTATTCACAAATCCAATATTTAATAATCTTTTGTACCAAGCAGATCATGTAATCACGTCTCACTTCATTCCCTTAAAAAATGTGTGATATCCCCAGCCCTGCCTCATATAGTTCAGCATCAAGCTTTGAGACTTAATTAGCTAGAGTCAGATGAGTGTTTTAAAATTCCCAGACAAAATATGTAGAGTCAAACTGAAATCATCCTTGGTTTTACAGGCCTCTTCAATTTTCCTAAATGTACAGAGAACATTTATTTGGTTTATATCTTTCTTATTATTTTCAGATTCTGGCAAGGTTTTTTGCTTCTGTTATTACAATATCTCAGGTTTAGGACTGGGAAAATAAAAAGGCCCTGTGCAGATATTTGGTGTAACTGTGGATGTACACAACATGCAACAGCAGCTGAGATACCACAAAACAAAGGTAGAGTCAAAGAAACACTTACCTAAATAAAGAGGCTCTGTCAGGGAAAGTCAGTGAAAACCTTTACCCGTCTTTCCTGGAAATAATAAGAAATGTATCAAAAGATTTCAACATTTTCAGGATTTCAAAATAACTGGAATTCAGAAGTCTTAAGAAAAAAGTCTTTGCTAAAGTGAGGTAAGTTCAGTCTTTGCAATGTAATTCAAATTGCACTTGTAATTCAGGTTCTGGAATTAACCCACTGAAGCAAAGCTTGAAAAGATTTAGATTTACTCAGGCTACCAACAATACAATAATGTCTTACAATTTCACAACTCCCTGTCTATTGGTGATAATGCCAAAATGCGGTAATCTGTCATTCTGAAGCTCAGAGTTGCTAATTGTTAAAGAATGAATCTGGACATCATTTCTGAGTTTCTCTGGCTGAACACTTATACAGACCCAAGCACTTTTTAATCAGGATAAGATAACAACTGAGCTCTTCATTGAGACACCTCTGGAATGATTTTTTCTATGCTGTGTAAGCCCCATTTTTTAGCTGTGAGGAAGCGTGTTCAGTACAGAATTCCTGTACTTTCCAGTCATTGACTGGGGTGAAAAGAGAGTCTCTCACAACGTCGTCATGTCTGAGGTCCAATTCAGGTCCCTGGAGCTACCACTTTATTTCCCAGGGATGAGAGGGATGAGTCCTTTGGGTCCTGAACACAGAGAGCTGGGGGGCAAAGGAGGGAGGGAGGGAGACAGAGAGGAAGGCAGGGAGGTAGGGAGGTATACAGGGAGGGAGGTAAGAAGAGTCCTGGTGAAGGACTTGGTCGAAGAAACATGCATGGCACAGCCGAGTGAGGCAGCCTTCCTTTTGCAGGTCTATTTGTGGCCTTTCCATACAAGCAGTTTAGGCAAACTCTGCTCTTGCACCTTTATCAAATTTGGTAACAGTTTAGTAAAGTAAATAAAGTTTAAAGATTTTGTGTGTGTGTGTGTGTTTTTTCTTTGTTTTTTATTCTGCCTCCCCCACCCCTCAATAACACTGCAAAAAAGTAACATTATTGTGATGGATCAATTACATATCCACCTAGAAGTGTTCTTGGTTATTTAGAAGTCCATTTGAATCTCCAGGGGCCACTGACACCAACCCTTTGTTGTCTTAACCTTGATGCCCAGTCTCAAGTCAAATTCAGCTAATGGGGTCCCTCCACTGTTTTCAGTGAGCTTTGGAACTGGCGCTCTCATAATAAGAGAAAGATACAGTAATGTACTGAAATTGGTGCTATGTAAACAGCTGAAATAATAGGAAATAATAGGAAAACATAATGAGTTCAAAATAACACACACATAATAATACTAATAATAATAAAAACTTTGTGCAGATGCTGTCCCCCACATAGAAAGAAAAGGAAGGAAGAAAGGAAGGAAGAAAGGAAGGAAGAAAGGAAGGAAGAAAGGAAGGAAGGAAGAAAGGAAGGAAGAAAAAGAAAGAAAGAAAGAAAGAAAGAAAGAAAGAAAGAAAGAAAGAAAGAAAGAAAGAAAGAAAGAAAGAAAGAAAGAAAGGAAGAAAGAAAGGAAGAAAGAAAGGAAGAAAGGAAGAAAGAAAGGAAGAAAGAAAGGAAGAAAGAAAGGAAGAAAGAAAGGAAGAAAGAAAG
>NC_048894.1:138801752-138806754 GCF_011077185.1 Oxyura jamaicensis | reverse complement strand
GAAAGGAAAAGAAAAGAAAAGAAAAGAAAAGAAAAGAAAAGAAAAGAAAAGAAAAGAAAAGAAAAGAAAAGAAAAGAAAAAAAGAAAAAAGAAAAGAAAATGTATGATTGGCAGTAGCACAAGGGAAGTATTGCTGGTGAAATCAGAATTCTTTCCAGTGTTTTATATGATACCCCTACAGGGATGATATTTGTTATCACAAAATATGTATACTTTTTGTCTCATAAATAAGACATAATTTAGTATTAGAATATTGTATTTTCTGCTAAAAACACACTATGCAAAGCAGTGCAGTTTTACATACATTTAGCTTCCTGCTTTCTCTCTTTTAAAACATTTATTAACCAGGAAGACCTCACTGACATGTAAATTTCATTTTCTATGCCCAGCAGATTAAAATACATCTGTTTCAGACATCATTCAGTAAAGAAATAATTTGAATAGTTCATTTTATTAGAAAAAGATTTATGTCAGCATTCAACTATGACAAGAGAGGGGATAGTGGCATGTGCACAATACTGGAAACAGATTTCCCATGAAAAGTATCTATATTGAACAGAATTGTGCCAGAAATAGCGTGGGCTTTCTATGAATAGGTTAAACTGGTAGGCTGTGGATGGCACCAGTGTTGCCAGGTAGAGAAATGTTCCCTCCTTGGATAATTCACTTAGGCACCCATATCATCTGCTGAATGAATCAATGTACTTTTAGCACACGTTAGATGAATGTGCATGATGAGGTAGATGGGAGTCAGTGCTGGCTGTCTGGATGGAACTCCATGTGTGCAGGAGGGAAATTTGGTTCTCTTGGGGGTTTAATTGCACGGTCTCAGAATTCCATTTATTTTATTTTTATTTTTCCTTATAGTTTGCAACAAGATCAACAATATGTCTTTTTTAAAGACATAGTAAATAAAAAGCATAATACAGAAGAACATAATACAGAAGAACATGCTACGATGCAGTATCCTGTGCTATATGATCTAGCAGCATATTATAACACACTGGGATATGAAAGGTGATAAAGTGCCATGTGCAACTAGGTAGTTTAGGGATTGATAATAGAATACAGATCCCATCTTATCTAGCTCACTAGTCTGAAGGCAACCAGTTTTTTGTGATTGAAAGTCATTGCTACCCAATGGATTTTTAGTACTCTACATGGGCTGAGATGATGATAACCTCGTATTTTTAAGAGAAAGTATTCCCACTAACACCAGCTGAACTCTCATTTTTTCCAGGGCTAGACAAAGATGACTACTGTTTTTGTAAATATTTATTCTGTTAAATATCATGACAGTACATATGCTGTCATGTAAATATTGAATAATTATTAATTTCCTCAGAATATACACACCAAGTTCAGAAGAAATGCTTAAGCTTGTCAAAATTAAAGTACTCTTTTCAGAACCTTCCTAAATACAGAAGATGGGAAGTTTTCTTGAACTGGAGCGCACAGGGAAGAGATGAAGTGGGAGAAAGGATATATCCATCAAAAAACTCTGAAAATAAATAAATAAATAAATAAATAAATAAATAAATAAATAAACAGAAGTTGCAGCATTCAATAAGCCATTTGGATTGTTACTAAAAAACCGTGGCAGGTGGAGGCAGAAGAATTGCCACAAAACCTCAGATGCAAAATGCAAAATAAAAATATGTAACACTGGTTGAGCATATTGGAGCACAGTAATATGTTCCTGTTCATACAAGTATTTGATAATTGTGAATAGTCAATGCACAATGATACAGAAGAAGAGAGTGCCAAAACGTAGGGATAAGATGAACTTCATTACAGCCATCATTACAGCATGAAAATATAATAATAATAATAGCATCAACAACAACAATAATTATAATAGTCCCTAACTTGCAAAACCCTGTTTATAGCACTGATCTTTTAAAATATGAACACAACTTTAATACACTTGTTTTACATAACTACAAGATAATGAAATACATATCAAGATATTAAATATATGTATATGTCAGGTTGGGAAATTGAACTAATAAAATATAGGTAGAACAGAAGCAAATTTGGAGGAGAATAGTAAGGGCTTTTTAAGTACTAGTTATGGTATTAAGAACCTTCAGCAATCGTAATTTATGTTCTTTAAAGCCAAAGGAGTATATAAATTTGCCCATGGAATCTGAAAAGATGTAAATCTCTGCATTGTTCTGGTTCCACTCTACTAATGACAACCAGTAGGAAACTGAGGGGAAAATCTGATTTGCTTCAAAACCCTCAGAATCAGTTTTGAATTTGGCTAACTACAACTACAGATTTAGAAAACAGTTCCTCACATGCAAAACACTGCTATAAATATGACCACTATCATTCATGAAAGAAATCTTAATTTTTTACAACAAAGAGTGCCCAAATGCATTGAAATTTGCTCTTAAATGTTTGTTGCATTGTCCTTTAAATATTTACACTATGCATTTCCCATATGTATCAATATTCAAGTCTGTGTAATTACGTTCAGTAAGTATATAAGCTTCTCTGAATAGTGAGCTTGTGTTTACATATGTTTTATGTTCTCTATATAAATACAGACACAAATACAAATCAGAGAGTTTTATAGACTGAGTTTAATTTTCCCCCATTTTTATGCTTATGTTTGGAAGCCGTTACAATATGTTACTAAGGTAGAAAAATATTTCCCTATTTTCACATTATAAAAATTGGAGTAATAAATGAGCTTTTGACCACATTTTCCTGCTTGCACAGTGTACAGCAACATTTGATGAGAGCTCTCCTGAGAAGGACATTTATGATAAGAAGGTACTATATGTCTCAATTTAGGGGTCATTTCTTGGTTAAATAAACCACATTAAACTGGCCATAACAAAATACCAAATGGAAAAGTCTTTCTCCTGATGCCAAATATCTGCATTCTTCCTTTTGTCATGGACATGATTTCTGACTGTTTGTACCTTCTGAAGGATTTATAGTAAATGAGAAGTAGAGAAGATGGCCACTTCATTGTCTGGGAATAGGTTAGGACCCATACTCCATTTATTTTTCATGAATGAAATCAGGTATGGCAATCCTCGGTTAACCCATTCCTGCCTCAGGCAGTCCCTGTTTTATTAACTGCCTGGTAGAAAACAGGCTAAAGAAAATCCTTTCGACTGAGAGCTGTGTATCCAAAGCTGCTTCCCTTAATTAAATTTTTGGCAATAAAAAAAATAAAATAAAATAAAAAAACTTACTATTATATCTCTGAATTAGGTGCCTTAATGTTCATCCTAAAGGACAGCAAACTGTCTTAGAAAGCATGTGTGTCACGCACACATTTTCACAAGGAGGTGAAATAATCTGTCAGAATAATTTTGGAACAATCAGGAGAGTTGCCTTTTAACACAGGAAGGAAAAACGGTGCACAAAGATATATATAATTCCAGGATTATATTTTTCTTTTTATAAGAAGGAAATGTGGTCAGCTCCCACTGCATGGAGTTTGGACAGAAAAACCCGGCTCCAAGACGTGGGTGCAGGCAGGTGGAGCACTGTGGCTGGCTGCGGGGCTGAGCTTGCAGGACTGGTTCCAAGCGTGCTGCTGCTCCTGCAGAGCTGTGCAGATAATTCGCTTGCAATGGTTTCATCACCCCCACTTCCAGTCAAATATTCAATTATTAAGGCCTGTAAAAGTCAGAGTGCCTAAAAGAAAGAAAAGATCTTAGGAAGATCTGAGGAAAAAAATGGCATTTTTTATTAGTATAAAGATTATTTAACTTTGGAGCTCTACTAATGATAATTTCTGTGACCAAAAATGTCCCCTTATGATTAATCAATTATGCAAACCATCCCCATTTCAAGGCTAGTAAAGACATATTTGATGACATTTTTCATGCATCTCATGTCTTTAATATATTATTTTTTCCCTTTGCTCTGCCAGTGCAATCTGCTCTGCAGAAGAAGTACTGTGTGCCATCAAATAAAATCATTCCCCAGATTGGGAAACAATTGCTTATTTATAATGCATTCTAAAAATTTATCCTTTTAAATAACTGATGTGGTGTTTAGCTTGTTTCACTGCAGCATGTCTTATTCCTCCACAGGAATGTTTTGGTGCAGATTGTTCCAACATTAATGGCATAAGAAACTGAGAACAGCAGGTCCACTGCAGGTTTTATTATCATTATATATATATATATTTTCTTTTTTTACTCTCCCTCCTTTCTACTGATCCCACCTCACCTTGTGCACACCCCATCTCTGCAGATGCAGAGAGAAGTAATTCAGTCCCTTCACTAATTCATTTCTGGGCATCTGGGAGAGACTGGCAATAATCCCAAACTGCATGTTCTATGGTGTGCGCTATTGTATCCCTATGAAATGAGCTGAGACAGTCAAACTCGTTTCAGTTCAGGCCAGTCTGTAACGGTGTCCAAAGGCTTGAGGTCAGTGCATTATGTGCTGCTCCAGGATGTAATTTGCAAAAGCCCAGTTTACTGAAGGGAGAAGAAAGAATCCATCAAGAAAGGAACTATTTAAGACAATGGCTCAAAATATGATTCATATTTTATGCCTGAGCTTTCCATGAAAGAAAGGGATATTTTTTAAACAAACAACATGTTAACAAGAGAGATTAATTTATTAACATGTGTACAAGTCATACGGAGATTTGGGGAAGATTGAAAGAAAGCAGCCGTTGTATTGCTCAGGTTTAGTAAACACACAAAGATCCCATTTATGGAAAATAACAATGTGTGGGTCATTAGTAGTGCCGCAAGTGAACAGCTCCGCTGTCTTTTCCCTTGTCATAATCTGTGCTACACGGTGGTAAGACAGTTGTCAGAGTAAACCGCATCCTGCACTGAAAAGTGAGAAAACAATTGCAATGTGCCATTGGAATTAAACAAATAATTAGTACGAAGAAGAGCATGTGTTCTGCAATTCCAGATGCATTCCCTTCTCTATTGTAAGATGCAGTGTAACCTTAATTAAACTTGTAGGTTTAAAAGTAAATATTTATTTACTTTAGATTACTGCGCCC
>NC_048894.1:138704087-138801652 GCF_011077185.1 Oxyura jamaicensis | reverse complement strand
CAACCCCCCCCCCAAAAAAAAAAAAAAAAAAATCTAGTAAAAATATAAATGCCTGAAGAGTAAACTTGCATTGCATGTACCCTGTCCGTGATAAAACAGATTAAGGTAAAGAAAAAGCAGGATAAAGGAGTCTTTTGCATGGATGACTCAAGATCCCCATCTAGCGTCCACATGAAGATTAACAGAACCTTTTTAAAATAGTGTTTTAAAATTATAATTTTTTTATATATATACATATATGTCCCTGAGGTTGTAGGTTTCTTCATTTCATGGTACTTCATAATATAGAAGTGTCTGGTATTCTTTTTATGGCCACTGCTTTATTTTCATCACTTATCCTGTCACTTTGCTTCTACTCTTTTCTATTCTACTCTATTGTATTAATGTCTTTGTACTGCTGTTTCCTCCACTGCTTATGAGTATCTTTAAGGAGTACACTAAATTATATGACTAACATATGCCACGTATTTTTCTCCTATCTTCTCTTTAGTAGGAATTTGCATTTAGCAATGTAATTTATATTAGTGTTTATATTATATTAGTAACTACAATGTATTGCAGGAAAGAGTGGCTTGCATGTCTAACTGAGCTCCTTGCTAATGATAAATTGTCATGTTAAAACTTAATGGCTTTGTGTTGTTGTTGTCACTGCATATGCACAGGTTGGTCTGAATTTTTGCCATAAAAGGCAAGGTCAGAGAAAAGCGTGGTGTGCTCTGGAGAGCAGGTATTGGGGCTTGAGAAGCTCCTGGTGTCTGTCGGTACCACTTGGGCCTGCCACATTCCCCTTCCACAGAAGTAAGCAGTAGACTGGGTGTCATGGGATACTCCTATGCCAAAACCTACAATGGACAACAACACATTAACTAGAAATCAGACAAATTAATATATATATATATAATCCAAACTTATACACACTAAAACCCTTTAAAATGACTATTTGAAGTTGAAGGTGGGATTTCTTCCTTCTGCCCTTTTCCTGTTCTACACCTCTATGCTTCCTATAGGTTGGGTAGAGACGACAATATTGTAAAAAGCTTTCATCATCTGCCAATGTGTGTGCAGCAAATACCTCTCAGATAGCTTCCTACAGGTAGCAATGTGGGAAGGAACAGCCTCACAGACTTCAGCTCAGCTCTGCACAGGAAAGAGGATGCTTGTTCCTCTGCTACATGATCTGCCCAGCTAGATCCAAAAGTGCTTGCCCACACCTTCTGACTGCAGTGTAGATACTTTCACAGGCTTAACTGTCAAGGGGCACAGAGGGTTGTTACCTGCTCATTTGGAAGAGATGTCTTAGGGCACATGGTGCCTTGTGGAAACATGATTGGTAGACTCTCAGATATGATATACCCTGGCCAAAACCAACTTAATATGTCTAGGAGCAGTTATAAGAACACTAGCTGGACATAAAAAACAAACCAGAAAAGTCTCAGCTGATGAGAAAGGCTATTTTTTCTTTTTATTTTTTTTGACAGATATTCAACTAGTACATAAAAGTTTGTAAGAAAATCTCTTCTTTGAGATATTCCTGGATTAGAGCAGTCTGGATGAAATGAGCCTGCAGATACCTCGGGCTCATTCTCCTGCACTTCAAGTGAACTAGAACACTTGAGCACATTTATAAAGCTGACCCTGCTTCCATGATTTCCTTTTTTTTTTTTTTTTTTTTTTTTTCAAAATTCCTTATATTTATGGTGAGGAATGCCACTAGAATTGGTAATATTCCTGAAAGTAGAATCAATTTTTCAAGAGCAGGACTGTAACTAAGCACATTACAGCCATGCTGAACTCAGTGAGTGAACAAGACTCTCTGAGCTGACTCCTAAATCCAAGCGGATATTGTGTAAGGGAAGGATAAAATGCTCTGTCTTTTCTATATTTAAACTTGCAGATCAGGAGTGGGCTTTCTTACACACAAAGACCACATACCTCAGCTGCAATGTGTGAAAGTACAAGGTAGTGCCCCTCATCTCTGGGCAAAGGCTTGTGCCAGACAGGATCTCTACAAACACAAGAGAATTCACAGCAGTGAGCCCCATGTGCTTTTAGTCAGACAGATGTAGACAGACATGAAGCAACAAGGAACAAGACAATTACTGCAGGTGATAGACAAAGATATCCAGTCACCTCAACAGTGTCAGCTTGTCTTGTAGACATCAAGGCAAAGGGGTTTTAAGGATGGAGGTTAAGGAGCCATGAGGGGACATCTCCCAGCTCTGGGGGTAGGGTAGGAGAAAGAAGCAAGAAAGAAGAAAAAAGAATACTTCTGAGGAAAGATAAAAGTAGGCAGCACCGGCTGGCAGTCACAGGTAGATGGAGGTGGGAATCAAGCAGGTCAGGGTGTGGAAGATGAGAGAGAAAATGAGTACCTGACAGCTGAAGTGAGAAAGACATAGGCACAAAAGGTGATTACTTTTGCCACTGATCTGTCTCAGGGTAAAGAACTGCATTACATACCAATGTGTATCATGTGTTTGCTTCCTTTAATTTACAAATCTTTATCTTTTCTTTGTCTATGCTTACATATGCTGTTAAATATTTTGTTTAATATAAATGATGGAAAAATGTCAAACTGTCAAATTAATGAATATTAATAAATTCCTCATAATGTCCTATGTACCAGTGAAAGAACCACTTTCTCTCTGGTCACTACATCTGTATTTTTAAATGGATATTTTACACACATCTTCTCCACCCATATTCGTAAAGCCTTGTTAGTCAGGCTCCTGATGCTTTTAAGAGGAGCCTTCATATCCACATTTCTTTCCCCTTCAGATCAGTTCTGGAATTCCTACTCCACCACGCTTTGCCTCCCTCATTTCCTGTGATTACCCAAATCAGGTCTCATAGCTTCCAGTCTAGTATGTAAACATCTCCCCATTAGTAGTTCAGCCAGGATACATTTTGTAGAACTATGTGGTGCTGTTTGATAAGATAGCAGGAAAGAAGCTATTTTCTGATTTGAGAGATAGTGTATCTCTCTTGACAGTTTGTGTGGCAGTTAAAAAGTTCTAAAAACATTTGGATTCCCATTAGTACTCTGATGGCAGGGCACAGATAAAACATGTCAAATTTTATCAATGTGCAAAAGTTCCCTCAGTTCTTAAGGTGTAAACCAGCCCCTATTATATCAAGCATTAATTCCTTAGGTAAACCAAAAGTCACCAAAATGAAGAAACCTGTACAGCGGAGGAGACTGTGTGACTAGAAGACATAGGCAAACTCTGGCCATTTTGATCAGAGAGGTCTCATTTGCAGAAGTGTTCATCCAAGAAATGGCTGGCAAAAGCAGTGTGATCTCACTGCTGTTGACACAGTGACCACTTTGCAGGGATTTGTTGGTGAAGGAGAAGCTTTCAGCTATAAAAAGAGCTATAAATTGATCCTCCGGTACCCTTCATATTTGACCACCAAGGCCTAAGCCTAGCTTAGGCTTTCACATGGGGCATACTTGGAGCGTTTTCCTGAGAGCATTGCTGGCAGACATTCTCTAGCACTGTAGGCTTGACACCCACAAGGGGTATTGGTTTTGTACTGACATTCTTTTTTTTCTAATAAATAATTATATCTCCAGAGCAGTGAGGTGTATTTTTAAAAATATCTCTGAATATGAGTGGCCATGTCCCATTGCATTTGTGGGAATGGTATTTGAGATAATATGGCCTCATTTGGTGCTCTTTCTTGATCACGACAACACTATTTAATAGTACATAGCCTTTTCTGGGGATGTCTATGCAGACTATAAACCTGCAATACTTCTTGCAACCCTGTAATCTTTCCATCAGACCCCTCCAACCAGCTTTCATCTGTTGATTTGGTATCATTATGGATATACTTAAGTGGCCCTGAAATGGTGTGATATCCATTGGTACAAATGCAAGAATGGACAAACGGAGAAAAAAAAAAAAAAAAAAGCTGCCTCAGACTGAATAAAAACAAAAAAACAAGCCTGCCCTGCCTGCCACAGTGATGGTTTAAAACTAGCTGAGGTTTAGCCACAGAAGCTGTAGTATCAGCTTTGGGCTGGTAAACTCTTCCTGTGTGCTGTCTGTACCCCAGGGAAATCTTTGCTCATCTCCAGCTATGAATAGTCAAAAGCTGAACTATAGTTATATTTAAACCAGACATTGTTTATTCAAGGCAGAGAGAGGGAGAGACAGGAAGTACTGACAAAGCCAAGAAATAAAATAAAAGCCTGACCAGAGCTTTTCTAGAGGAATCTAAATATCATTGTGAAATAGTGGTAGCAGTAACCTTCCACAGCTCTGACTCCCTCCCCGATATCAGCAGTTCCTGACAGGTTGCCCAGAAGGGAAGCTGCTTTTCTTCATCTTCCAAAAGATGTGGTACTTGCTTCCAAGAAGGGGCTGTGGTAACACCACCCCAGGTCTCCCATGGGCTCCGGCCAGGGAAGCAGCTCTGAACTGTGCTTTTCTCAGCCACAGCAGCAGACACTACTTGAGAACTGCTTTAAATCAACACATTCACCAGACACTAAGCCCCGCCAGCTTTGGCAGCTGTGCCATCTGTCTCAGTCCCCGTGATGGAGTAGACTTTGTGGACTGCTTGTAGCTCCCACAGATCCCCCTGCACAGAGCCCGCATTGCCGGGACTCACTACCTGGGCTCTGCCATCAAAACACAAGGAATTAATCCATCTGAATGGCCCAGGGCTACAGCAAGGGTGATATCTGTTAGAAACTGTTTCCCTCAATCTGCATCCCAGAAGGGGTAATCTTTATTTTCATGTAGAACTCCCAGTTTCAGAAGAGAAGACAGGCTTGGATTTAAAATCTACAAAGGCTTTTTAAAGTTCTACCAATTCCTTCTTTCTTGTATGTTTTGGCTGAAGTCTGGAGAAATTGTTATCACTTGCCCTTGGAATTCAATGCTTCTCTCTTTCCAGGCTGCCTGGAGGATCTTCTCCTTATCTCTCATTTCCACTAAAGTCACAAGCATTGTGTTCTTGGAAGAAGTACCCTTGAGTTGGTTGTGGGTGAGTATTTCATAGCATCAATCAATACAGAAAACAGCCTCATTCTCTGGCAACTCCCAAACAGCAGACTGACATTTTTTCTAGGAAATCCAGTAGATCTTTTCTGTCACTTCCAGCAGACGATACTAAGATTTATTCACACTGTAGGTCTGATTTAAATATTAGTGTATTTCTTGGAGATTCAGCTCTCTGAAAGTGGATTATATGGCACATTTTAACAGGTCTTTATTTAGCCTGCATGCAGAAGGCTTTTGTGTGTCTGACCCATTGATCTGTGCAGTCAATGTGATTTTTCCCCACATCGATGCAGAACAGGAGTACTCACTAACTTTGCTAGAAGCCAGACACCATCCATAAGACAATCCAAGGTCTGCATTAGTAATCAGAATCTAAAGAAGTGATGTTACTCTTCCCTTCTCATTTGTTTCCTCTTCCTTACTTTAGGAATCAGTGAGTCAGTTGCAGAGGTGTGGGACTTGCAGAGAGGGGAGAAGAGACAGTTGGCACAGAAGACATCTTATGGTATGTCATTTAACAGAATCGATTCAACCCTTTGATGTACTTATATAATCCAGAGTAAAAGCCCAAAGCTCTAACAGTTTAGCAATATGATGAGTAGTTAAATATTTGCTTTACTGGGGGACTACCCCAGTAAATAGACAGGAGGGCAGGAGAACTGAATTCTGCCACTGCCACTGACCTGTGCTGTGACTTGGAGCAAGTCACCACTGCTGGCAGTGCCTCCCTGCTTCCCCCTTACCGTGTGTATTTAGATTGCAGGTGGGGGAATACAGACCCCTCTTGCCTTTGGGGAAAGAAGAGCTGGCTGGGCAAGCTGTGAGTCTTTTACAAGCCATAGGAATGGCAAAAGATGCAGAAACATTGCTGGAAGGGGCAGAAGAGGACAGTGATGAAACAAATAATAAAAACAAAAAAGAAAAAAGAAAAAAGAAAAAAAAAAGAAAAAAGAAGAAAAAGAAAATAAAAAAAAAAGAAAAAAGAAAAAGAAAAAACAGGGAACTGAATGGCAACATGGCTGTGAAGACAAGAAAGAAAACAATGTAAGGGCAGAGCAAGGGCAGACATCTAATGACAAACAATATTCTAGTATACCTTAATCATAAAAGCTGACTATCTCCGTTGAATGTTACACACTTTCATTGATGACCACAGTACCACAATATTTATTAGCAGCTTGAAGTCATACTTATGGGTTTTAATTATCTCCTCTTCCTTTGTTATTTTCCACCTGAATTTCATTTCTTCACTTCTCTTTCTCTCTCTCTCTTTTTTTTTTTTCTGTTCTTCACTTTTTTCTCTCTAATTCTGTTAATTGGCTGAGATTGCAAAGATTTTGTGAAAAGGTTTATATAAAAATAAAGCTTCCCTCACAGGGTGCCTGATAAGATGAAATTACATGTTAGCACATGCTGGATATATTACAGTAGTGATATCTCAGTGCAAAGTTCAAGACTTCACTGGATTTTTTGAAGGGATGCAGGGTAGAGAAATATAGATTCCCCTCCTGTGACCCTCAGGTGCTCACATTTGGTTACACTGAAACAAGAGCAAACAGCTCAAAATCAGACCAGAGTCTGGGTGCAAGTAATCCTGCTGTGCCACCATGCCAAATTGGGATTACTCCCCACAAGCTCTTCTTTCATTGGGTGTGCAGAGAAGAAATGCCCCAGGCCACGGTGGAAATCCCTGCATGACTTCTCCACTTCTCCTCACCATTGCAGGCACCTCCAGCTGTGAAGCCTTTCTGCTCAGCCCCTCACTTAGATTTCAGTACCTTGTTTTGGGCTAGATCTTCATCAAGAATAAATCAGTTTAGCTCCACTGATGGCTGTGAAATCATATCAGTGTAAACTAGTTTGGAGAGTGATACAATCTTCTTGAAACTAATCGAAGTGTACTTCATTAGGAAACTTTCAAGGTTCTAAATTGGTTAAAATTAGGAAGTTATTATTTGAGGGAAGAAAAAAAAAATGTAAGAATCACATATATGGCAAATTTCATCTTTTCCCATTTCTAAATTAACCAGAAATGAGTTACAGATTTTTCAAATACACATATTATTTGATGTCATTGGAAATGTTATGAATAATTTAATCCTCAAATTGTGTATCTTCAGGACTTATTAAGAATTTTGTATTAGCAGTCTGAGATATTTATTTTTGTTTTGACTGAACATACAGATCAGTGATGGATTTCTGCTCATTAGTATGAATTTTATGTTGTTGCACATAAGATTTACTATCCCATAAATAATATCAGCAAACTCATTTGTTAGCATAGCCTGACAAAGTGAACACAAAAAGAATATAAGCACAGCTAAATATAATGTAGTTAGAAACTGGATGTTCACAGAATTTGACCTTTTCAAAACCTCTTTGTACGAGTCCAGTTTTAGTATGCTGAGAAGTAGTCTAATCTTTAATATATTTAGAGAAAATTGTGAATTTATGTTCTTTATAGACTTTAAATAGTCTCACAGGGAATTGAAAGTATATGCTGATGAGATGCTGCGATAGTAACAGCTGGCAGAGAGGTTGAGACAAAGAGCTGGGCAGAAGGTGGACTTTGGGCATGTGACAAGAAAATAGTAAAGTAAATTCAGTCTGTAAATGCATTGTGGGCAGAGGGAGACAGTACCTGTTCTGAGACCTCTTTGGTATGTAGTGAGCCAGGAGCCAAACAACTGTGGCTGGTTAGAAATGGTCAGAGAAGTTAGCAAGGTTAGCAAGGTTAGAGGCTGGAGTGTCTCTTCTTTTTTTCCATCCTGGCACCCAAGCTCTGCCCGTTTCATGCAATGGCTCTCTTTCCTTGCAGGAATTTGTAGCAGCCAAAATGTCTTCTCAGAGGTTTTTCAGAGGTGAAGCAGCTCTGGGATGCCACGAGGGTTGAGCCTGACCTGGGGTCCCAGGCGGATGACCTGAGCCTTCCAAGGAGACCATTGGCTTTCATAGCTCTCTGGAGGAGGCCTATGCCAGGCTCTGGGGGGGGTGATATTTTCCTTCCTACAGCCTTCTTGAGTTGATTTGCTTCATTTAAAGCATGCTACATTTATTCTTAAAATAACCTCCTGCAGTGGAAGTCTCTATTTTCCTTTCATTTGATGTTATTATCCTCTAGCAGTGACAGTTCAGTACAGCACTGCCCTGGTGTTCTGAAAAGTATTATGGCTGTCTTGAAAGCAAACACCTCCTGCTCAAGTAGTTTCAGACTTTCTTGGTAGCCTACCTCCCCAGGCTTCTTCTAAAAGTATAGCAAGATTAAGAGAATATAAATGACCAGTTCTTTTGAGATGCAAATGTGAAACTTCATGTTATATTTTAGAACTAAATGGGGAAAAACCTTTTTGTGGTTCCATGTGGGATTTTTGTTGGCTGGGTTTTTTCTTTTGGACAAAGAACCTTGTCAGATGGTGACATTAAGGGTCTCATACTTCTGTTTTTCTCTAAATTAGAAGTGCCATAAAGCACCGGGAAGCACAGTGTAAAAAATTTACATTATGTGTGGCCCTTGGTGAAGCTCATGACTATGTGCTCAACTTACTCTCAGGGCTTCTGTCACTCTTCCTTCCTTGATCCTCCACATTGACTCTTTTCCTAGAGTATTTTTCTTGAAAGAAGAGAAAAATGTAAAGCTATAGATTGCAAAGCATTTGCAGTCTCAGCGGAGAAATGAGTCATACCATCATGGAGACTGCCCAATAACGCTGCAAGATTTGTGTGTGTAATCTGTAGTCAACATTTGTAGGAGGAAAGAGAAACTAATTGTAAGTATATGTTGTTGGCAATGTTTGGAAAAAAAGGAAAGACAGAAACACCATCAAACAAAACAAAATTTGAAAGACCAGGTAGGAGGAAGAGGGTACTTTACCAAAGAAGAGAGAGGGTGGGATTGCCCTGGAGTAAATGTATGCTGTTTGACCAAGCTTGTGTTTGGAATTCTTCCGAGATGAGGCTGTTTGTGTAGCCACCATCAATAAATAAAACATTCACAAACTAGGTCAAGATTAGAGCTATGAGACACTAACAAAATGTATGATGAGCAGATCTTTTATGTTGTTTAATAAATACGTCAAGAATCATGAGCTGAAACTATTAAAAACTGCTCATTATTAACTTTATAAGTCCAGGGAGGGTGGGGGGAAGGCGCCGTAAGGAAGAAATCTCTGGAATAATTCTTCAAGCAGATTAAATATCCAGCGTACTGCCACTCAACTTTGGCTGAAGCTCTTAGGTTTCAGGAAACTTGAACTTTGAACCTTTTTTTATAAGTATTAATGAATTTTCAGAGTTCTGATTGGCATATTCAGCCTTAACTGTAGAAATAAAGTTGGCAATGAAATAGAAAACCATTCAAATAATCATGTTTTGTTTATCATAGCACTGCTCAACATGTATGACTCAGTCTGTACTGAATACAGAAGTGTCAGGAATGGCTTGGCAGAACTAACGGAACTAAAACAAGTTTATTGTCAGCCAGTCTGTGATGGGCAAAGCAGATGTCAATACATGGAAGGCATGTCACTGAATAATGCCTATTCCAGGCTACTCTTCCAGGTTACACCAGATTTCACTGCCATGTTTAAGGACAGGGAGGGCAGCAAGCTTTCTACCATTTCTGGGACAGTACACTGAAATCACTTTCCAAGACAGTGATAAATAGAGGATCCCTCACACCACTTCAGGAGACGTCCCAAATGGGGACTTTTGGTGGGAATGGAACTTTACTTGTGGTCTGATTCTAGCTCCAGACTGTGTGGGTCTACTACCGGACTGTTAGAGAAGTCCAGTTAAACTTTGAGGTATTACTGCTTCTTTTTACATTCTGTAGTCTTTGTGACTCTGGTGTTAGTCTTGCATGCTACTCACACTTGGATTTCAATGTGATCACAAATCAGACAAAAATCATGCTTATAGAAAAACTATTAAATCTTCAGCATGATGCAACTCCATTCCTAACTCAAATACTGCTGAGATTACTGACAAACTAGTGTGTCTGTAAAAATACACCTCAACTCAGAAATGGCCAGTTCAGGCATTGTCACTGAGATGGATGGTATTGGTATGCTGCGGAGTGTGCACTCTTACCTGCTTCCTGTTATCTGCTTCCAGAAGGTACTTCTGAAGAACCAGTCTTGCAGCTTGGGTTGCTTCAACAGGTAAAATAGTATTTACTGACTAGCTCAATAAATTTTAGATGATGAAAGCAAAGTGCTAACACATGAGATCTGGAGATCTACATGTACCCAAGAGAACAGACTTTGGTCAAATAAATGCAAGCTGTGTGAAAGAGGAGACATAATTTCATATCTTCTTTGACTTCTGGCAGAACACATTGTCTTGTTTATCTGTGCATTCACTGATGAATATGGATGTACCTATTTGGCATTAGTGAAGGGACACTAATCTGAAACATGAGATAAACTCTAGTTGCAAATTGGCAGCTGATTGTCTGTGCTGTGCTCTTCTGCAAGTTGTCTCATTCCTGTATTTTTTATTTCCCTTTCTCCCTGTTTTTCCTTGAGTGGTGAGCTTTCCCCAGCAGGATCCATCTCTGTGTATCTAGATGGAGAATGCTGGAGTATCAAAAATTGTTATCCATCACAGCAAAGTTAGTAGTACGCTGACATGGCTTACTTGAGTAGGGATGGACTACTGGATTGGGACTGGTGCCATGAGGGTTTTAGACCTGATTTGGACGAATTTCTTTGTGAAGAGTCTCAGCTGGTCAACAGGCGTTCAGATTGCCTCCACTTTCCTCCAGTTTATTTTAAAACCCGCATAACTCAGCGAGCAGAAATAGACATTTTAAACGGCGATCGGGGCTAATCGGTCACCAGCATATTTTAACGCTCGCTTTCATTAAACCAGAGGACGGTGGCTGTAGCAGACCCGAGCCCTTCCCTCCCGTAGGGAGATCTCCAGCTGCAGCGGCAGCCGGTGCCGGAGCGCGTCGAGGCCGGTGCCGCTAGAGGATGCTCTTCGGCCGGTGCTCGGCGGCCTCCGCCGGGGCCTCCGCGCCCCTCCGCCGCTATGGGGCCGTTGTGGGGCCGCTATGGGGCCTCTCTTGGGCCCCGTGGCGGTGCCCACCCCGCTGCTGCCTTCTGCTGGGGTGCAAAACGCCCCGACTGCCTGTTGGGCAGTAGGCTTTTGGTGCGGCACGCGGTTCAACTCCATATAGGATGAAAAACAATTTGTTTGTATGTGTAACCTGTGAAGCATTCCTCGCCAGGTGCGTTATTTAGCCAGCCTGGTGTTTTTAATGAAGCCAGTGTAGTTATTTACAACACAATGAACAGAGGGAACCTGTGCAGCAAGACTATGTACATAACATAGGATTTACACATCAATTATTACTTTTCTTCCCCTGTAGCAACCCGTGAATCACTGACTCACATAATTTACTCACCGTTCTGTTTATATATATTTGCATGTCTCCTGTGGATGCTTCTTTGTTGTACATTTAGTGTAGGTTGACCAAAGAAAGGTCTTCCTCGTCTCTGTACACATAGGGACCCAGCTGACTGTTCCTGTACACATGAACTCTGCCTTATACCCCCCCAATAAATAAACAAAACAAAAACAAAACAAAAAAAAACAAACCACTTATGTTGTCTAATATATGAACCTAAGCTCTATATTCATATAATCATAAAAACTGATTTTCAAATCACAATTCAGCATCATTTTTTCTAAGATTACTTACACATTTACAGTGAATTCTAAACAAAATTATACATCAAAGCACCTGTGCAGCAGTGCTCCAAAACCTTTTTTTATTATTATTTTTGTCTATTCCATAATAAATTATAAGTTGGGTTGTTTTTGTTTGTTTGTTTGTTTGTTTTTTGTTTTGTCCCCGTATGTGAAACATATTTTTTACATCTGTTAATTTTAGGGATTTTCCTTTCCTTTAGTGAAGAGGACAAACCTCTTCAGTAAATAAAGATGCGGGTCAGGATCTTGGCAACATGGCTGGTAGAAACAAATCATATGTAAGCCACTTCATGCAATTTTGAGTCACTGTTTGGCTGTCAATCTTGCTGTTTTTTCAGGGGTCAGGCTACGGCCACGATGCTGTTTGCACACTGAGTTACTTGCTGATGATGATGAGGGAAATTCCTTACTTCTAAAGTTAACTGTGTCTTTCAGTTTGCTGAAGACCTATGGCTATAATTTCAGTATCATCCTTTCAGAACAGCTTCAGTTTTATTGTTTATAAACTATTGTTGCGAACAGTATCTGGAAGTATTGGTATCCTTAGTCCTTTGTTGTTTGGATTTATATGTATCTTTTCCTGTTTTTATATTAATATCACTAAAAACTAAAATCACAATAAAAAACTCTCCAGAATAGTTCAGGCTGCTGTATTCTTTGTCTACTACTGTAGCCTAGCTTGTAAAAGGAGCTCACAGGTCTGCACACTGGTATTTGGCCTTGGTAGTCCATAATTCCTGACCTACGAAGCTTCTATAACAGAGCCCTGTATGTTCTGTTCCTGTTCGATATCCATCACCATTTATCTCATTGACCACACTGGTTTCTAGAAATAGTCATGGCAGCAGAGCTTTGTCTGTCCTTTGCTCTGCATTCATCAAAACTGGTAGGACCTACTCTCTTTTTCTTCTTTCCAAGCTAGAAATACTACTGAAGTATTTTTCCTTTATTTTTTTTAATGCTTTCTCTTACTAATATCGTGACTTTAAGTTACTTTTAAATTACTTTAATTTGCACACAGCTCTTAAAGGGCTTTTGAAACTAAGAGAGCAGAGAAAATGAAATGAACCTGTGACACGAAGAGGCTCATCATCATGGACAAAGTGGCTTTAAAGGAGCAGAAACAGCAATCTGCTCTCTTGAAGAAGCTGTCCCTGCTCCTGATGGTACTGAGTGAAGGAAAGAGAGAGAATCCTGCTCTACAGGGTATTAGTACTGGTATTTTTACCTCCCTGGGCTCAAGGTTCATCTGCAAAACCACAAGGGAATGCCATGGTGAGGCTGTGTGGGAACATGACAGGAAAGAAGTTCACTCCTCAGCTCTGCTGACTGTCAGCTCAGCTGACTCCAAACTATTTCTGAGATAGAGAAGATTTGATGAAGAGGAAATCAAATATTTCAAGTTTCAGCTTTCAATTGAAGGTAATCTTAAGAAATGTTCTCATTGTTATTTAATTTGAAATTGCTTTTGAAAATACCAAAATAAAACTGAGATGAAATCAGGAAAAAAATCCTAAATCTACTTTACCCCTGCCCCAAACAAACTAAATTGTTGTGATAAAATCTTCAGCTTTCTGAAGGGTTAAGGTAACTCCCCTATGTTCTGCTCACATCAGCTCATTTCAGAAATCGCAGTGTGCATGTATCATGCAATCAAGGGACTCTGTACAAGTGATGGAGTGGTGAGGTCTGGGAGGCAAGAGAGATAGCAGGCCTGAAAGGAGGGTGATGTACATCTCTACTGTCAAGCACAAAGCAAGCTGGGGTTGTGACACTAGTCTCAGAGAGTTTGAATTCAAAAAAAAAAAGAGAAAAAAAGAAAAGAAAAAGAAAAGAAAAATGGCTGAAACAGATTATTCTGCAGAATATCCACATTCCTGTAGGATCACATTTCTAAACTACATTAAGCAGCCAATGATCTCTTATCTGCCTTGTTTTTTAATGAGAGAACTTGATGATAAACTGTACCTGCTCTTGCAGTATGGCATGTTAACATACAGCCACACTGATGTTTAACTGAAGAAAATCCTGGATCCTGACAAAATTTGTTTTAGGTAGACATAACCAGAAAATATCCTGCCCTTCATATACACAAATTAAGAGATCATTTCAGTCTTCCTAGAGGTTTCAAAAAGGTCTTTCTGGAGTGAACACTCAGTGCTTCTTACTTCCATCCTTCTCTCCTCTTGGCCTGCTTTTCTGATTGAAGTATTTGTAATGTACTTCCAATAACACATTAAGTGAACTCACATCTGTCATATAATGTTCTTTCCATCTTTCTGTCATCCCTTCCTGTTGAAAAAATATTTATCCAACTTGTTGATTCATGCAGTTATGAAAGGTAAACAGCAGTATTTGAAACAGGGCACGTGGGGTTTCTCCTCTCATCCAAAAGTCTTTTATAGACAGCAGGGTAGGGATCAAAGTATGAGAAACACAGTTCAAAACAGTCTCCCAGGTTTCTCAACATCTTCAAAACCAGAGCAAAGACTAAGGCATTAGACATTTGACTGTTTTCTTGTTATATATCAGCATACAGCAGGAGTCAAGGTGCATATTAGCAGAATTTTGATAGTTGTTTCTATACCAACATAAAATAGGACAGAAAAAAAAAAAATCAGAAAAACAAAGACAAAGGACATATGCAGAAATTGAGACTCACTAAACTGTTTTAGAGACAATGCTAAAAAGGGTTGTTGTCCCAAAGCTCCAGCAAGTGGGTGAGCTACGGACCTCCCAACAAAGCACTGCATTGGAGCTGCCTGAGAGTACAAACATGCCTGAAATGGTGCTGGTATCTAAAGAGGACACAGCAGCTTCAGGTTATCTGCTCCCCACTTACACTCAGATGGGTATTTTCCACTGAAGCTGACACCTGTTCTTTAGGGGAGGCTGAGGTTCAGTGTCCTCTCAGTCCAAAACAAGTGTGCAACTTACAAGACTCAGGAAAGTACCATACACATTGGCGTAAAAATAAGTTTTGGGGAACAGATTTCTCCTTCTACTTCTGAACAGCTGCAGAACTCTGAAGAATTCTGTGTGTAATGCAAACCAAACCCATGGGGTCAAAAATGAGAGTGCAAAGAACAAGGGCGACTGTAAAATAATGACATCGATTGTCTATGCATTTATATTAAACATTCATTAGAATAAAAGAACAGAAATAACCCAGAGAACAAATCCTAGTTCTTTTTCTGTCAGGCTGACAAGTTCTTATCAATGCTCATGCTTATTTTGGAATTTGACAAACCAAAAAATCCATGTTCTTTGACATGGAAAAATTCAAGTGAGAAGTTACAGAAAACTTTTATGGTCATAAAATGTGCAGTCCCTCAAATCTGGCTGAAAAATCACTTCAGCTGACAGCTTCCATTGGTCTGGATATAACAGGTTTAGAAAGAGAAGGCTAATGATAGGCTCTCTACAAATCAAAACCACCCAGCTCATTTCTGTGGCAAGCAGTAGTCACTTCCGCAGGTCTCTGCCAGGCAGAGCCCAGGGCAGAAGGCCTCCTGCACTTGAAAGAGGCTTCCATGAGAAGTCTGTGAGACGAACACACTGAATTGCCAGAAATACTTTGCAGGGATGTGTAATTAAACTTGTCAACTTTTATCCTTGGTTCCTTGCTATCCTATCCAGTGTTTTAAAAACTTATGTTTTGGACCTGGCACATAGTTTTGGAGGACTACTCTACGCCCTCCCTGGATAACTTTCTATATTTTTCTTGGGATATATAATCCTAAATTTCTCCTATCGCTGAGATACATTGTATGTCACTTTTTCCTCTCCTGCTCCATTTTTACTTTAAAAACCACTTACTGGTAGCTCACCCTTGTTGCTCAGGAACTGGTGGGACCAGAGCACAAAGCAGTGGGATGAGGCAGTGGGGCAGAGCAAAGTCCCCTCTCCACTTCCTTCTCTGCTCAGAAGTGGAAAAAAAGGTTGTAACTGGCTTCATGGCAATCGTTTGCTGTCACCGTCAGATTTAGAGCTGCTGTTGCAAACGGCCAAATGCATTCCGGGTGCAGCTCTGCTGAAAGTGGCACTTCACCGCGCTGAGTGAATGCTGATGGATGTTCTTTAATTAAAGTGCTATAATAAAAAATACAGAACATCTGTGCCAAAGTGCTAAGTAATCTGTCTAAACAGATATCTAATTTTAAGCTCAGTCCTTTTACAGAACTATTATATAAAATTTTCAAATAGGAAATAGAGTCCTGCTTTTCCTATGTGCATTGTATTTCTCTTTACTCAATACAAATCTCAGCCGGCATTTGGCTTTATTTGAAGTTAAGTAAGCTCTTCTGCTTTGGGCTCCTAGTTAAATGGCTCTGCTGGTAAAAGACTAAAGAATTTTTTCTTTTATTGTGATTTAACATCCTAGTATTTATTGCATCAAAACTACCGGAAACAAACTTATATGAAGACATGAACTTTTATGATAAACTCAGTTTGCAGAAAACATTTGGGATTGCTTGTGTTACAAGCAATCTTTCTGAAAAGGAGACCTTTACTTGATCATACTGACCTTGTTAACCAGTCCCGCAGTGCACTGCTGCTCTCTCTTTTTAGTAGGGAGCCTATGGGCTCCAGCACAGCCTGACCACTGACCCTGAGTACAACAAAATGCAAAGTAATCCTGAGACAGCAGCCTGAGCAATTCCAACAGGTATCTTCTGCTAAAGACAGAGCAAGGTCTGATCCAAAAAGAAATTAGGCACACACACACACACACGGAAAAAAAAAAAAAAAAAAAAAAAAAAAAAAAAAAAAGAGAGAGAGAACATTTATTTACAGGCATTATCGAGCTGAATCTCACAAATCAGATTCATGGCATGCTTTGGCTGCCATCTTTTTGCTCTATTTTCTTTATACCCATGTCTTCAGAAAGGAAGTTATATGATGGTATTTTCCTGCAACTAACACCTTCCCAGTGATTAGTAGTCAGCAGAAATTCAACTATGCCTTCCACACATGGATATTAGCTTTTTCTCTTTACCAACTCATCCTGGGGCAAAACCCCAGCTCTGGTGGACTTCTGTGGAAAGGTCAGAGCTCTGTGAATGGCTGGTGGCTCCCCATGCCCAAGGGGTGCCCAGGGCAGCGAGGAGCTCTGGGTATGATTTCAGTACAGTGTTTCTGCGATAAAGCCCTTTGCTGAACATAGCTTTGGTTTGTCACATTCTACCACAGTTTTTCCAGAAACATGGAGAAATAAATACATGTTTTGATTGTGCTTCCCCATGGCTGAAGCTTACTCAGCTAAAGCTTGTCAGTCACTGACCTACAGGGAGAACAACATACGAAACAGTAATAAAAAAATAATAATCAATAAAATAAAAAAGAAAAAAGAAAAAAGAAAGGAAAAACACACACAAAGGAAACAAGGAAAGGGGGACGTGATCTAAGCAGGGAAGTGTTAACTTTACTTGCAAACCAAAACTATAATGTGAGGCAGTGGTGCCAAAATACATTCATTCCCCTGCCAGTTTTTTCTGTGAAACGGGTAGCTTTTTCCACAGGAAAGTGGAAATGACCCTGAAACTCACCCCAAGGCAGTGGCTGCTGGAGCTGTAATCTGTGCAGAAAGAAAAAAAGGGAAAAAAACAAAACTGGTTATGTTCTGCAGGAAAACTGATTTGGGGAGGGAAGGAGGAGGGGCCTGAAAAAGAGATGCAGCTTATGTGCAGTGGAAAGTTCAGAAAACACTCCGTTTCCAGAAAGAAAATAAATGGTGCGTAGGGATAACCACGGGGCGGGGACAAAGGAGCCTCAGGGAGCACAGGCAGAGCATATGTAGATCAGGAAGGGCAAAGGAACACAGATGTGGGGAAGGAGAGAAATGAGGGCAGCAGTGCGTGAATCACTGGGAGAAGTGGGGGTTGGAGAGACTGGTGGGACCAGGAAACGCAGGCGGGACTGGAAGATGGAGGGATTTGTGCTCTCCTTTTGGGCTGAAGGATCCTCAGTGCTCTGTACAGGCCGTCTTCTTCAAGACCACAGCTACTGTACATTTAAGTTACCTGAAGCACATTCTCCCCCTGCCCGAAAAATTTTCCCAGGTTGGATTTTTAATTTCTTTTCTTTTGGCAGAGCCCTGATCAAAATAATTCTTCGGGCACACAGCGCCTGCGGGCTGTGTGTCTCTCAGACCTGAGCAAGTCCAGTAGGGCCGTGCTGCCAGCAGGGTCAGGAAGGAGCGGCTGTGCTGTATTCGCAGCCTGCAAGCAGGGGGTGGTCAGCGTGAATTTACTGCAGAGGCACGGGCTTAATCAGGCAGACCTTGCCTTTAACAACGTCTGAGGTTTGCTTGCTTTCATAAAATCTTCCAAGCTTTTTAGTTGAGAGGTGTGGAATTACATCTTGCCTCTGGCTGTCCATCAGGTAGCCCCTTATCACCCCTGGGAAGGAGTTACTGAGGCATTCAGCAAAAAGCAGTGCATCCATCCTAATTCTTTTCTCCTGTGAATGCTTCTGTTGCCTCAACATGGGCATCGGTGATGCCCTCCATATAGTCATGCTTTGTGGCTTGCCCTGTAATACATAAAAGAAACCCCTCTGATAAAATACCTGCTGCTCCAGGGAAACACTGGCTGAGTCCTTACAGCCCTCTGCATGTGGTGGCAATAGAAAGGGGGAGCCAGGGCAGGGGTAGAGAAGATGACCAAGCAAGATGGAAGGACACAGCCTCACCACCAGCTGGGTGTTGTGTCCTGGAGGCCACCTGGTCTGGTGTCCTGTCTAGGCTGGGGAAGCCATGGCACATGAGATCAGAGCGTAAGAGCTGCCTTTTATTTATGTTTGCAGTAGCAAATGCACGAGGCAGCAAGGAGCAAGTGTTGCTGCCCAAATGTTTTCTGGAAGGCAAATGGCTTGATGTAGTGAGAGAAGGGGAGATGAGCTAAAAAAGCTGCCACTGAGTTTTATTGTGCCATTGACCCTGCCAGCCTGCGGGGGCAAGGAACCTGATGTATTTTGTTATGGCTCTATACAGAGCAGCTGGAGCTTTCCACCACACTCCCAATTGATCCATGCATAAATGCAGACCTGGTTCCTTGGGCTGTGGAGTCAAAAACATCTGCATAAATGGGCAGCCACCTCTTTCCTTCCATACCTGTAACTTAATGGCATGTGCTTATCAGGCCTCTAAGCGTGAACAGCTCTTAAATCTTTGTGCATGTCCATCATCAGGTCTTTAAGCTTTGTCAGCCTTTGTCACTTGAAGGGTAATACCTTTCTTATCGTACATTTATGGTAATTGCATGCAATTCCAGCAAATACAGTTCTGTTTTTTCTGGGTTCTCCGTAGACATTCATAGAGCCTTCTTCAAATCTACCACAAGATTTACCTCTGCTGTGACTCCCTGCTGCCTGCTTACAGCTTGATCGCTAGTGAACTGAGACTGGCCCTTGTTCTATGTAAGGACCTAAGCAAGGGAAGACATATCACATGCCTTACCAATCTATTCCATTAGTGTTTTGCAACCTAGTTTACATAATGCTCAGAACAGCAAGCTTTCTGGAACACGGGTTTTCTTTTCTTCCTTGTTTGTGTAGTTTCTAACACAATGGAGTCCTAATCCTTGACGTGTGCTGCATTATAGACCAACAAATTATTGTACCTTTTTTGGTAGTGAAGAGATGAAACCAGAAAGGAAGGAGACTAAGCTTTATTTCTAAGGGTAGTACAAAGGAAATGACTCAGATGAACATTTTGTGGTCTAGTGCATCTGAGTTTGCAGGTAGTATAAATGATCTCTTACAGGCTTCTTTGTCTTAATGTACACAGTGCAGGACCAGCATCCAAGAAAAAGAAAGCATAGGCTTAGGTTAAGAAATGCCCAGCATAAAGAAAGAAAAGATCCTTATCCACAGCAAGAATACTCTTTGGAGCACTGCAAAGATTTTTGCTTGGATCTTTGCTGTTTCTAGCCTACACAAATGGATCCAGACAAATGTACAGATGTGAACTGGTTAAAATGTTAAGACTGAAGTGTTTTGAGAGCAGAATAAGCTATGTGTGTATTAGCCGGAAAGCAGAAGATACCTGGAACAAATGGATTTTCAGAAAATGTTTTCCGAGAGTGTGATGTAATGGAGTAGGGGGGAGAAGGTAGATAAATTATTTAATCAGACTGTCTTTGTCTCCTCTATTATTTGTTTCCTTTCCTCCCACTTATTTATCTTTGAAACGAATGCAGGAATTAACTAGAACAATGTGGGGAAGAAGTGACACTCATGGAAAAACAAGTGCTGGTCGTATTTGCATAAATGTGTGGGCACAAAGGTTTATGCACAAATGTGTGTTGACCAGTTTGTAATATCTCTGCTTTTCCTCTTGGCTATTAAGAAGTTATGACTTAAGCAGAAAAAAAAAAAAAAAAAAAAAAAAAAAAAAAAAAAATACTTTTTTTTGTGGCTTTTTTTTTTTTTTTTTTTTGTAAGTGGAGGCGATTCACCATGTGGTTCATGTTTTGTAGGAATGCAGCATGTACTTCTGTAGCTCAAAGACTTCCCTGTTAGCTAAAAGCCATGTTTGTATAATTGACAAGTCATAACGTGTTCATTTTTTATTCTTTCTGGGTTCTGAGGATGTTTAATCAACGGTATAGTCTGAACAAGTCCAGGAAATTAGTGTTCTTAATTAATAACTACTTCTGTTGAAAAGATTGATATGTCTCAAGTCAACACGAGTAGAAGACCAAGTTATATACCTGGAATCCTTTCCTATTTCATTTTACTTCAAAATGTAAATACTATTTTTTATTTAAAATGGTAGAAATAATACACATTTTCCAGCTTCTATGGTGAATATATCCCATGATTACATTGATAATGTATAACCTTCTCAGTCTGCATTTGTTTGTGGTTGCAAACTATTCACAGAGTGTCTTTAAGACTTTGATATATTTGTTTGAGGACTCACAGCATGTATGTCACCCCAAGGACATCACATAAGTCTTCTTCCCCTACTTTGACCATTTGTTCCTCTTTGTTTGTAATATGGGCTTCGGTAATAAGGTTGGTAATATGGGATCTGCCAAATGGGATCACTTCTGGTCCCTGGTAAGGTGAAACTTAATAAGGCAAAGGGAGTCTGAGTAACAGTAAAGGTAGCTGAGTAAGCAAGATGAACCCAAATATATTTTCAAATTTAGGCTGCCCAAATACCTCAGTTACCAAACTCTGTGCATCTCCATTTCACCACCATTCAAATGTGGTTCTATAAGCAATTTGACAGCACAGAAACAGACTTCCTTATGCAGTGATTTCAGAAAGTAAATATAGTTATGAGTGAGTAAATTTAGAGAAATTGAATGTGGTAATTGATGTAGCAGTTAAAAAGATCTTAAAAATCATCTTAAATGTATTTATTTTCCTAGCTGTAATACTCTTACTGCACTTGCTGCTACCAATACCTTATTTTTTATATAGAAAGTACACCTGAGTAGTCGATACTAAACCATGTTCTTGCTGTTACATTACTTCATCGCCCAGCCTGTCCTGTCTTCATCCTGCAGTGATTTCTATCAGTCCCATCCACTGGGTACACACTGTCCATTTGCCTTTTGATTACAACTGGCCGAGTGCCTGCCTGTTGTCTTGCATAACACAGCTTCCACTAGCTCCAGCCATCTATGTACGCCACAATACAAATAATTACAGCTACAGTGCTCTACTATGTGTGATTTGCTTGAAAATGAAAATTGTCATAGATCTGTGAATTTCAAATGAGTTCTGAGTGTCTGCACCATGTAGCAATTTATAGCAACTGAGTATCTGCCCTTAATACTGGAAACAAGTCTTTTGTTAGGAAGCAAATTGAGGATCCTTCTATATTGAGTATGCGTGTTTGTATTTTTCTATTGTGCTCATGCATGCAGTGATTACAAGAATATTGCTTTATGCATTCAAAAGGTGATACCAGGCACCAATTCTAGGAGTAGGAACTTGTCTGCCACGGGGACATCTTGATAACTGAACACCATTGGCATGGGCAGAGTTGGTGCTTGCTCATGAGAGCAGACTCCTGTGGTCTGTGAGAAGGCTGTGCCCTTCCTGCTTAGCCTGCGAAACTGGGAAAGGCAGCATTGGCAGTGGAGCTGCTGTGTGAGGATGAGGGTGCATGTAGGCTGCTCAGCCCAGCAGGAATGCCCACTCCTCTCTGACAGCAGAAAAAACAGCAAACCTTGTACCTTCAATGGCTTTCCATGCCATTTCTGCCCTTTCCCATGGTGAAAGCCTTGGCTTCTCCATCGATGGAGTAGCAAAATTCAATTTCACCAATACATCTGAGAATCCATAAGTTTTCTCTGTAAAGTATAACTACACACTTCATTACTAAAATCTCTCTTATCCTTCTCCACCTTCTCCAACACAGAGCAGTTATTGCTGATGACCTCACAAGGTTTCCTGTGTGGCTCCATTAGCCTGGAAAGCAGCATTTTAGGGATTTCAGAACTGCAACATGTCCAGATTTAATGCAGCATTAGAAATACTAGGAAAAAAATATAAAGATTATGATCTTTAAGGATGAAAAACAGTGTTGTTTTAATTTCAAAAACTTGGCTTTTGATGAGCAGCTAGGTAAATGACCTCTTGAATTGTATGATGTAACAAGTATAAACGCTAAAACTGGACTTGATCTGAAAATAAGAATTAACCTGCAGCTGATTAGATCATGATAATTATGTTGGCTCATTTGACATGTTTGTTCAGTTTACCCTTTTATCAAGATTGTTAGATTGTATATGTCATAGGCTGGTGATGAGTGGTGTTCCTCGGGGGTCCGTCCTGGGACCAGTGCTATTTAATATCTTTATCAATGTCAGACAGTGGAATCGAGTGCACCCTCAGCAAGTTTGCAGATGACACCAAGCTGAGTGGTGCAGCTGATACAACAGAAGGAAGGGATGCCATCCAAAGAGACCTGGGCAAGTTTGAGAAGTGAGCCCATGTGAACATAATGAGGTTCAACAAGGACAAGTGCAAGGTGCTGCAGCTGGGTTGGGGCAATCCCCATCAGTACAGATTGGGAGAAAAACTCATTGAGAGCAGCCCTGCAGAGAAGGACTTGGGAGTTTTGGTGGATGGAAAGCTTGACACAAGCCAGCAGTGTGCACTTGCAGCCCAGAAGGCCAACTGCATCCTGGGCTGCATCCACAGAGGCATGGCCAGCAGGTTGAGGGAGGTGATTATCCTCCTCTGCTCTGCCCTTGTGAGTCCCCATCTGGAGTGCTGCGTTCTGCTCTGGGGGTCTCCAGCACAAGAAGGATGTGGATCTGTTAGGCAGGTCCAGAGAAGGCCACGAAGATGCTCAGAGGGCTGGAGCACCTCTCCTATGAAGAAAGGCTGAGAGAGCTGGGGATGTTTAGCCTGGTGAAGAGAAGAGTCCAGGCAGACTTCACTGGGGCCTTTCAATATTTAAAGGGGGCTTATAAAAAAAAAAAGATGGAGAGTGACTTTTTACTCAGGCAGAAAGTGATAAGACAAGGGGAAATAGTTTTTAACTAAAAGAGGGGAGAGTTAGATCAGATGGTAGGAGGAAATTCTTCACTCAGAGGGTGGTGAGGCACTGGCACAGGTTGCCCAGAGAAGTTGTGGATGCCCCAGCTGTTCAAGGCCAGGCTGGATGGGGCTTTGGGCAACCTGATCTAGTGGGTGGCATCTCTGCCCATGGCAGGGGGCATGGAACTAGATGATCTTGAAGGTCCCTTCTAACCCAAACATATAGAACCATGATTCTATGATTCTATATGCAACCAACTTTTCTCTTACCTGTTAAGGCTAGTGGGAAAGAAAGGCAATTAGCATCTACCTTGTTAATGACTGCACGATCATGGCCTATTATTAATAGATGATAAAATCCAAATTCTAGGTCTGGAGACAGAGATAGACTCCCTCAAAGCTCCCACCTTGCTGAGAGCAAACTCAGGGATTAAACTGCTTTCTAATACTGTCTCAAAGACCAACTACACAAAGTAAACATACTCATCTTCAACATTTTGTGCTCTAGAGAACATACATAACAATTCAGAATAGGTTTTTAAACTTCCAAATTCCCCTGTTAAAGTAGATAAATTACCTTTTTATCAGTGATTAAAAAGAAAAAAAAAAAAATAGAAGCCCGTAAAATACTAATGTGATAATATTTTACATGTGGTTTTGGAAAACATTTGTACAACTGAATGATTAAAAGCTACATAGATGCTTCAGATGGTCCTGCAAAAGTGTATGCAAACAACTTTCCATAATTAATGGAGGGCTTAAACTTTTGAATTAATGTGTTTTTTTGCGAGGTTCAGAGTAGGTGACTAAAGTAGAAATCTCGCTTTACCATGACTCTCATTCATCCTTTTCAGACTTCCATGGAGAGAATTTTGCTGTCTTTATTTAGAAGGTAATGACAAATTCCTCCTGATTTTATGGAAGCAAGGTTTCACTCAGCACTCACTATACGGCTGCTGCTGGCAGGGCTGTGTCACCCAGCCAGGGTGTGGAAAGGACAGTCCAATGCCTTTGGATCCTTGAATTTACTACAATCAGTGCTGCATCTCATTTTCTTTATGGCTTTGCAGCCTAAGAAAGAATAGTTACTTGACTTCTGCTAGGTGTATTTTGAATGTAATTACCTTGGTTGCTCAGCCAGTCAGGCCTAAAAAAATTTGGAATGACAGAGCATGGCATAGAGTATAGTTATTTTCCATGGCAGTTGTAAATATTTGCTCTCTATTGTAATTGCTCTTTAAATTTACAGTTTTGAAGGACTTATCCAAACATATCTGGGATTTGTTAACTGAGAAAGGGGGAGAGTGAGAGGATATGAGAATCTATAAATAACAGGACACAAGTCCTGAGTGGTGTGATCACACAGCTAAAAACTTTTGGCCACACAACTTCTAACTATTTTTCTGTATACTGTAAATGTGCTGTAGTTCAGCACATTTTACCTGTATCCTACAACGTGGATGCAATTAAGCTCTGGAAGTGATGAGCTGTGGCAGTCCTGAGGGAAGCTCACACACAAAATGGCACCCATTCCCCTGGGGGGACCTCGACCACAGAATGTGGCACAGCCTGGTGGCTCTCCCCAAAGGAGCAGGAGGATGGCAGCAGTAATGGGGACTTTGGGAGAGCGGCTGCAGTGCCTCGGCATGCAGCTGATGAGACCTTGGCAGATTTGGTCTGTTTTGTTTGGAGGGCTGAGGAAGGCGACGGGAGCTGGGAGGACCAGACACACAGGACATAGCTGTAATGCCATGCACATTTCTCAGGGCTGTGTTCTTCCCCCGCTAAATGAAGGTTTAGAGAAGAGCTTGGAAAACTCTAAAACTTTGATCAGTCGTTCACTGTGAGATTTCTAGATGTCATTCATTTTAGCATGACAACGAAACAACTAAGGGCTGACTTGTTTCTGGACTATGATTAGAAATTGATAAATGAGGGGTTTTCAGTGTGGTAGATGAAGGTGTGACTGGTAGCCTGTAGCTCATGCTTGACAAAATTCAGTCTAGAAACAGAATACAGATGTGCAGTTTGGTTATCATTTCTTTGTTGTTGCTTAACAGTGAGGGAAAACAAACAAATGTTGTGGACCCTGAAAAGAGTTCAGTGGAGGGCCACTAAGATGATCAAAGGACTGGAGCACCCCTCCCATGAGGAGAGGCTGAGAGATCTGGGACTGCTCAGCCTGGAGAAGGGGAGGCTCGGGAGATATTTTCAATGTGTCTAAATACCTGAAAGGAGGGTGCAGAGAGGATGGAACCCGGCTGTGTCCAGTGGTGCCCAGTGCCAGGACAAGAGGCCCTGGGCACAACCTGGCCCCCGGGAGGCTCCCCCTGAGCACCGGGAGCATTTCTGTGCTGTGCGGGTGACGGAGCCCTGGCACAGGCTGCCCAGAGGCTGTGGGGTCTCCTCCTTGGAGACCTTTAGAAGCCGCCTGGACGTGGTGCTGGGCACCCTGCTCTGGGTGTCCCTGCTTGGGCACGGGTGGCACCAGGTGGCTCCAGAGGGACCAGCTAGCCTCAGCCATCCTGGGATATTGTGGTTGTCTACCACATTTAAGATTTTTATTTTGTTTAATAAATCTAAACCATTTTAATAAATCTAAAAGTTTTTAAGTGGCCATCTATTCAAGGATATTCTATAGTCTTGTCCATAGAGAAGGAGGAAAAAAAAAAAAAGAATTGGTACAGTGGTTCAAGTCCTTTAATCTGGAAGGTTTTGTCACTACTTAGCAATCAAATGCAGAATTAATATGTATCAAACGAGTATAATTTCCCACAGTAACATTCCTAGTCTGGCGGGAAGGAGGACATACAGAAAAAAAGACAAACAAATACCATGTGAACTTGTGAACTAAAAATAGGATGTGCATAATGATTTTCAACTGGTAGAGAAGGGGGCTGATGAATTCCTACAGAACTGGGAAATAGCATGCATTACCCATTCTCACGAGGTCAGTAGCTGTGGGGTGTTTCATCCTCACTCCCTTCTGAAATCCATCCAAGGAAACAAAGCATAGGAAAAAAAAATAAAGAAAGAAAGAAAAAAAAGGATCCAGAAAATATTCAGTGCTGCCTTGTAAGACTTAAAGTAATTTCTTCAAGTTCTTTAACAATCTTCTACCCAGCCTTTCCTTTTTTTATGACTAGGAGGTGCAAATCTCAGTCCAAAATGATGACCTATAGCCAAGTTAACCTTTGCTCTGGTGGCTTTAAAACCCTTATGGTACCTCTGGTTCCAAAACTTCTTTGTACCTCACTCCATGGCCTTAAATTTAGTCTCTCATGCTTGTGTAGCTGGTTCATTTATATTTTGCTGTGGCATAGCCTACCTATCAATTATCAATTCCTTCTTAAAATCTTAAAGCCTGTATAAATCCTTCTGTGGAGGGCTTTACTGTGTGCTACCACAGTGCCTAATCTCCATTCACACCAGGATACTGTTGTGTAGCAACAGTACAGTAACACAGGGAGAAACAGTCCCTTCCAACATATTAGCTGCTGAAGTAGCAAGGTGTTTTCCTTTCATCTGACAAATGCTGAGTTATGGCACAGAAACATGAAGTGAATTGCTAAATACAAGAATTGAGCCTGTGTTTTCTAATTGTAAACCCAAGTCCTTAATCACATGGCAATCCAGCTTTGGTTGTTCTTTGCTTGACAGAAAGCATTTTCTTTAGTATTTCCTTTTTAATTTTTTTAAGCAGATATTTCCTGCTGAAGTTGTGCAGAGACCCTAAAATGCAACACTTCTTTGAAAGTGGTGGTTTGGTTTATTATCATTCCCCTGGTGAGGATGTCTGGCAAAAGGGCGATTTAAAGAAAATTAATAATGATAACCATATGCATAAGGACATTGTTATAAAACAAAAATTATTTTAGTCTCTTAAATACTTTTTTTTTTTTTTTTTTTTTTCCAGGAATTAGCACTGCTGATGTAATGATACATTAACTTCAAGTTATCTTTAATGTAAAAGATTAATAGATGTTGTTAGTGTAGGAAGAGTGCTAATGTTCTTATTAGCAATCATATAAAAAGAACACTTAGCATAGCTACAAACTATTGCTTTGTAGGATTTAAAAGCAGTTTGCAACTCTTAAGGACCATACCATATAGCTAATCTTTCCTGTATGACTAGAAATTGCACTTCTATTGAAATCTATGTAAATTTGACACATCAGGTCAGTTCTAAAAAAGTAAAGAAAAAAGATTAGCAGTAACTAAATTGAATGAATTATGTACTTACTGGCAAAGAACACTGGTATTTCCTAATCCCTTCTAAGGCTTTTTCTCTGTGTGTAAGATTATGGATATTTTTCCTGAATATAATAATATGTTTTCATGGGTCCCTAGAGGCTGACACCTGAATCTTCTCATCTTTTTTGGACAAAGAATTATTTCTTAAAATTATGGGGCATTATGAACACATTTAAACTGGTTCAGAAAGAGATTAGAAAGTTATACCCTGCTAGGGGAGAGTCAACATTTCAGAGAACAAAGACTACTTCCAAAAAAAATCTAAGAGTTTGTGTGGGCTGAGTGTCTTTGTAAGTCACCTCAGAATGGGTTTAAGTTGCCGACATTTCTGCTGGCAATTAGAGCTAACTGAATATAAATTTACTTTACTTTTTATGGGTCAAACAGTGATTTTTTTTTTTTTTTTCCCCAAAGCTCAGCAGTGCTGTTATCAAAGATGGACAAACTGCTGCTCTTCATTCCAGACTTCAGCTAAACTCTCGATGTCATGCTGGCAAAGCATTGATATGTCTACCTTTTTCTTTGTTGAGTACAAGTTTCTTGTTTACTAAATATGTTGGCTTGTAGAAGGTTTCAATAAATAAGAACAGTTTTCTGATCAAAGTGGTAAAGCAATCTTCAGTAACACATTGGAATAATGTGCTGAAGTGGTTCAATTTATTTTTATGATTCTAACTTTAGTCTATAACTCTTCCTTAAGTTTAATTTAGTATATTCAAACTGTTGTTTGTTGTTGATTTGTTGTTGTTGTTTTTAAGATATATTGATTTGGGGGAATATTTAGGGTTATATTTAAATTTGTGGAAGCTTTAATTGTTAAAATGTGCAAGGAAAAGACAATTCCAAACTTTGCTGAGCTCACCTTTGAACTTTAGTCAAAATATCATCACTTTTCAGTCATCTGCATATGGACAAAAAAGAACAGGTCAAAATGCAGGGCTCTTGTTCCAAGAAATGTTAGAGAGGTGTTTTTTCTAAGATGTTTCTATTATTTTTTTCAATTTCATTAATAATTGAATTCCATTTTATTAATAAGCAATACTCTCCATGGCCTGATATTTCAGACAGCTTGTTTCCTACTTCTGAGTCCAATAAAGAAATGAATCAGGCCAAAGAAAGCCTGAATTCCACTGTGTCCTTTTAGCCTTTTGGGCACAATAAAACAATGCAAGTTTCAAGATTTATTTTTTTTTAGTAAAGATTCTGTCATCATAAATATTTTGATAATTAAAATAATGTGTGATATGTATTGATAATTCTCATAATAATATGCAAACTTGTCAGTAATTTAATATGCATAGTAATAGATAAATATCTATTTCCCGAAACACTATGCCATCAATAAAACAGAGTTATTCTTTTCAAGTGCTGTGATTAACCTTTGGGTTCCCATCAGTACTGTAGTTTGGCAGCGCAATGAAACATGAATCATTTACAAGCCTGTATGTGACAATTTGTGGGTTCAAGAAGTTCAGTAAAAGATGGTTTTCTTCAGAAGGCAAGATTACACTTGTCCAAGAATTTGCATATTGCATAGATGATCATGTTTCAGCTTCATATCCTGAGGAATATATCTTGTTGTTATTCCTAGGAATTGAAAAGTATCTTTAATTCCATATTTTGTGAGTGTGAATAACTCAGACTCAGTTTCCTTCCAGTGCTGCAGGAAGGAGAGCAAGCTGGCACATTAGTCCAGGCAAACAGCATCCTGGACCTGCCATGTGAGCTCTCTGGTTGCACAGGGAGCCTGACTGATTCGGATTTACAGTCCTCTGTTTCTTAGCAATTTCAACAGTTCTAGCACAACACGTCAGTTAAATTCAGCCTTTATTTGCTCATATGATTTATTTTCCAGATGTGACAGAGAAAAAAGGAGACACAATAATCTTGCTGCCTTCGCAGCCTCCCTGAGCCAGGCCTCCCAGCCCTGTGTAATGCCCCTCGCTGCCCCATCTCCCCACACTGTCCTTTCTCATCCCCCTCTGCTCTCCTGGTGTCCTGGGGCCCTCCTGCCAGCCGTGTGTACATCAGCACCTCTCTGCAGCAGCACTAACCTTCCCCTCCTGCCTCCCAGTCGTACAGCTGCAGTCTGTCTTGGAGATAAGTCATTGAAGGTGCCAAGTGGTTAAATTCTGTGCTGGCCTTTCTGGTCCACTGACAACTGAAGGTGTGTTGGAAGTCACGGCTGGTAGATACATGCTGTAAGCACATCCCCATTAAATGGAAATGGTCAGAGGCGGCATTCATTAGTTCATGTGATGCAGGCAGAAAAAATGTTGCTGGACTGGAGGCAAGAACTTGCAACTTTACCCAGAACTATCCTAAGTAAAAATTTCCATTGTTGCCCTTTACTGGCTCAGTTAAACATAGTCACAGTTGACATTGGCCCTTTGAAGCATCACAAGCTGCCAAACTTGGGAACTAAGGACCGATCTGTGTTGTATTGTTTATGTGAACCTCAGAACAGTTGACTCAAAAATAAGCTTCACATGCAAAGTGTCTTGACATCTCTCTTCAGGTGTAGTGCAGGCTTTTGTGAGCTTTAAGGGTGAATGGAAAAGTTTTTGTTTGATTCAGTCCCAGAAGTGCTTGCTGCCATGTGCAGCCAAAGCACAGAAGCATTTACAGGCAAACCTGTTACAGAAATCTTCCTTCCAGCTACGTAAGTGTATGGACTGCCTGTCAGCAAGTCCTGTTCCCAGGATCATATTTCTGTGCATAGTAGAGGAATAGCCACAGTGGTATTTCTCCTCAAAACCATCACTTTTCAAACTCCACTACTTCAGTTTTTTAAGAAACCTAAAAATGACCTTGTCTTGAATACATCTAATGTAAATTAAAATCTTCTGAACTGCACCAAAACTTTTTAACTGAAGTCAGATCAACCTCCAAGTGTTATGGATGGTTTCATGGATTTGTGCAAATGTTTTGTGGCACTCCTCTCCTCTGTGGTCTGAGCTTCTTGTGCATTTCTCATGATGTATTATGGCACACTGTCACGGCAATCCTACGCTGCAGGAAAGGCTGCCTAAGCTTAAGGCAAGAGGGAGGGCTCCAGAATGACAGGTCCCAAGAGGCACTTCAGCATCACATCAGCTGCATCACATGGCCTTCGATAAACTATTTTCAGTTCAGTTTAATGAAAGAAAATTAAATATGTCTATATGAAAATGCTGAAATATTTCATTCTGGTTTGAGGAAAAAAAAATACCTTTTTTGATTTTCCAAAACATTTCAAACAATTTCTCAAAATGTTTTGGTATTTAGTCTGTTCATGGAACAAAACTAACAAAAATATTGGGGCTGAGAAAATGTTTGAATGAATGGTCATGGGAGTCTCTGTACATCCTAAAAGAAAGAAAAGATGCTTGGGAAGACAAAAAAAGAAAAAGAAAATCCCAAAAGACAGCAATGGCACCTTGAAATGTTGGGTACACAAGCTATATCAGGTTTTTATGTGAATGACAGAGAACTGCTTGTTATGTACAGTATCTTTGATGAGACTGAGTGACTAAAATCATCTTTTCTCATCCTTTTGTCTTGGATGTGCTACTTGTTTCCACAATGTAGATGTACTTCCATAAATCTTCCTCTAACACCTTAGTGAATTGTGTTTCTTGAGAAAATATATATATATATATTTATTTCATTTTGGTGATCAGAGCAGTCAATTGAAATTACCTGTCTAACATTTCCCTCAGATTTTGACTGTAGGAAATTGCATTGATGGACCAATATCTCGGAAGTGCTTCATATTTTGGCTTATCATGGAAATGAAATCATATTGCTTTTGTGCAAGCTTATACAGGTGTGGATTCCCTTCTTAATCACATTTGAGCTCATTGTCCTTGTGGAAATCATCTCTCCGAGGTAATTACGTTGTGATCATAGGTGGCTGGACAGAAGAAAGAGATACCATACAAGCCCTCAGGAAAAGATATCAGGTGAGTTGTTCTTAATGTGCGTAATCAACAGCAGAGGGATGAAACACAAATGACCTGTACATAGAAGCTTCAGATGAGCTTGCACCTTTCTAAATAAGTAAAACAGAGTTGATTTACAAACCAAACATCATTCATTTCAGTACCTGTATAGTTTTAAGAGTTTTCTCTTCCCCTCTGCCTGATGGTAGTCATTCATTCAAAGGGGCAAGTTCTGAACCTGGATTAAGGACCTGACAGAGAAATGTCTCTGTGTGAAGTTTGGGTTCTTGCTGTTTGCCAGAGTTTCCAGCTACCTTACGGCAGTCCTTGTCGGAAAGTTTCAATGGAAGAAAAGTAATTAAAAATTCACATTGACTATAACTAATCTACTTCTCTTCACCCTGTCATGTAGCTATCTCAATACACAATCAAGGGATGCTCTGGTCTTTGCTTAAGCCACAGTAGTATGTTTGGAGCAGATTTGCTACAGAAAGAAAAGAGCTGATATTGGATAGGACCTGGTTTATGAATGCTACTTTGTCCTTTCTCTGTTTTGACATTCTGTTGTCAAGAATTTCTGAGGAAAAAGAAATGAGACTGTTAGATAGGATTTCTGGGTTAGACCAGTATTAAATAGACACAAAATACTGACATCTCATAAAGTATGGAGTTAATACTCCATGACGTTTTCATTTAAAACATTACTTTTTTTTCAAGATATTTTAATGCATTTATTAATACAAAGAATGGGGAGGGGAAGTTCCAGAAGGACCAAAATTCCTTCTTTAGGAACAAAACAATGTTATGCCATAAAACCAGGGCTAATTAAATTTGTAGATTCTGCAAAGAAAGCTGAAATAACAATTTACTAAGCAATGGAAGTTGCTTAGTCAAATGTCAATTTGACTTTAGTGTAGATGTTCAGTAGAAATCTTTTGCATGAGGTTTATATCTCTTTATAAGAGCCACACTTCATCTAACTTTGTGAGAGGGGGAGAGGTGGATCAGCCTAAGTTTGTGTGAGAGCAGAAGAGATGGTGTGTTATTACCTAAGTCTGGAAGCCACCAACATTGAAAGCTGGTCCGTGTCATCTACAGAGTGAACAAAGTAAGCACTAAAGCTGTGAGGATGTCCAAATCAAAATTTGGGTGCCATGGCTTCTACGTAATGCCTAAACTTTTCCTTCCATAGCTGGCACTGTTTTAGATTTATCTCTATTATATCGCTGTCAGTGCTCATTGATTTTGCACACTCCAGTTTGATGGACCATTTAATTAACATTAATCTGTTTTGAATACACAGACTGCACAGGTGAGTAAGATATGTACACGGTAGTAGCCAGTTTCTTGTTAAGTACTATCTTTATACAGTTAACTGTTGATAGCCTATACCTAATTAACAGATAAGCTCCTTATAAATTTCCTGTAGTATGGCAATCCTTATTTTAACTTATTTTTAATGCAAGGTCATTGTCAATGATGTAGGTGTAATTTCTTGCTGCAAAATCTGACTTGTAACACCAGTCTGGTAACTGGACTGTACAGCTGGTTCTTGAAGATAGACCTTTGAATCATTTGCCATCTGGTTACTTGGAGTTTACGTAAAATGAATTTAGTGTCATTCCCCAGATGTCCAGCCTCTCTTGCCATTTATGTTAATTTACCCAGTTTTCTGGCCAGCTCCAAAGAAGGGAGAAAATATGGATAGATTGTGGAGATCAAATTGCTCTGTCTTTCATGGAAATGACTGAAAGGTTGGAAGGATGGAGCAGGCATGCTGGGACTCTCATATTTTGCTTTCCAAAAGTGTTTCTTCTTGCAGCTGTCAAGGTAGCGAGGAATTTGTAGAAAACCTGAATGAGATTTTGTCTTCTTGCCTAAAGAGAAGTTTTAATTCCCAGAGGATACAGTGTCTATTGGAGCAGAGGCAATGTACATTCAAGGTGAGCAACCAACATTAGCCAAGCTGAAAATGATTATAATGGGTCACAGAGGAGTAGCTGGTTATATATATATACATATACTTTTTGTCCTATAATCAAGGTCAGGAGATAAAGATTTATTCAAAGTTGTTCATGCATATCTCAAATAAAAAATTGTTATGATTGAAGAACGAGGGTTGTCCACCTTCTTAATGTAGGTATCAAACTACAAACCATACTATCTAATTTGAGTCATTCTTTATGAAGAGGTGAATATAATGACTCAGAATTGTGGAAGGTGAACTTATTGACTGTAAAGAACACGAATATTAGACATATTAAAAGATTTGTGGTATGCCTACCTACTATGAAAGCTAATCATTCAAGTCACTGGGGTAAAAAATGATAACAAGTGTGTGATTTCTAGCTCTTGACTCTAATATTAAACAGGGTCCAAGAATTTTACTAAGAGAATTTCAGATATGTGAACTGCAATTTTTCTGGGATGCAGCTTACACCACAAACCTCTGCAGACCATATATTTAAAGTGGTAATCAAAGGAAGCATGTGCACTCCCAGGACACTCTATGGGAGGAAAATGAATACCCATCACATCAAAGTACAAGAAGTAAATTGTTAGCTTTGCCTCATGACTGGATTTTTTTTTTTTTTTTTAACAGGATTTACTATTAAGTGCAGGCCTGTGATCCACATCTTTACCACTGCTTCTGAGAAGGATTGATTACTAAATGCAGACCTGTGATCCATATGGTAATCCCTTTCAAAATTCTGAATGCTCTTCAAGGCAAAAGGTCTAATGTCAGGTCTAGATCTTAAATCTCTTGGTATTTCCTTGTCATTTTTTTGTTTCACACAGGCAACAACTCCAAGGATAGATGAGGTTAAAAAAAAAAAAAAAAAAAAAAAAAAAAGAAAAGAAAGCAGGTGAACAAGTTTTGCACTCCTTAATTCTGTTCTGGGAATTGGTAGCAACCATGTCAGCAAAAATACTATTTTGCTGGTGTAAGCAAGGCTGTGGACAGCCATCCTTGTCCAAACTGGGATGTTCTTACTGCAGATATTATTGTCCCCAAGCTGCTCATCATTTGTTTGTCCCCTTCCGCAGCCTTTCAGGTGACAGGAACCATGCCTCCAGTTCTGCTTCAGCTGAATGTGCTGAAATGGAGCTGTGGAAGGACTGAATCCACTGCCCATGCTGGAAGCAAGCAGACAAGGAGAGGATCCCTGGTTTTCCTACCTTCAGAATGGGGATGGCGACAGCTCTCAGCAAAGATCAGGCAACAAACAGCTGGGAAAATGACAGCACATTCAACCTGCAGGGCTGAATTGCAAAAATGGATAAAGGTTATTTTAGGGTGGTTGTTCCCATATAATGTTCCTATAACAGGGAGGCTTTTCTGGTGAAAACAGGTTTAAAATATTCCATAGGCGGTTGCATGAAAGTAAGTGTTCAAAAAGCCTACATGTAATGAATATGCAAGAGGTTGTGCAGACACATTTAACTTTGGCTGTTTTTGCAGCCTATGTATTTTGAAGATAGCTTTTATATAGAATATATATACATATAACATATTTAGCATATTCCAATGTCTTTTCTATATGAAAAAGCATAAAATATCTTGACTTCCTGTGATGAAAAATTGCAAAAAAAAAAAAATCTCAAAACTAATGTATTTAAATTGATTGATATAAAATGGAGGCTTTTTTAAAAGCCTCTGAACATTTTCAGCAGTGCAGACACTTTAATTCATGCTCTGTGCTTAACTAATGGCAGCTGTATTCTCCAAAATTGTACACTTGGTCCCGTCCTCCCACACTCTCTCGCAGCTAACCAACAAAAGCTCTCAGGGGTTTAAAAATAATCTCACTGAGTTTAGGGCATAGGAGGCTTTTACACTGATAATATGCTATGGGCCTTTTGTAAATCAGTTTATCAAACCCAAGACAAAGCTGCAAATGTAGAGATAAATTTTTAACTCTAATTATGTATGTGGCAATTATTAATAAAATAGGAAACTGATGGACAGCAGCCTAGTGCTCATTAAGTACTGAGTAATAGTTCTGCAAATATCTCATTTATATTGCTTTTAACATTCAGAAATCAAAGCATTAAAACAACCATTGCCATTTTTAATCAGTGACAAATCTGGATGATTTTGATGGAGCCATAATTTTCTGGAGAACTGATATTTCTCATCATCACTGATGCTAATTGACTGGGTCCAGTGAGAAGTTTCACTGACCTCAGTCTTATTTGTACAATGAAGTTTAAGTAGCTGGGCTTGAAAATGGGATTCCTAATTTAAACCACATTTTTGACAGTGTCATGTCTAGCACAACACAATAATAAAAGTTTTTTTTTTTTTTTTTTTTTTTTTTAATGCTGTAGCTGTTGGTGCAAATGATCATAACCAAGGGAGAGGAAAAAATTACCCCTTTTTTTCCATAAGATTTGTTTATGTAGAAATTATATTTATTAGCAGTCCTCACTATGCAAGAACAGGTATATTGTCACATTCTGCCTTACCATCCTGGTACTAATAATTCCAAGAAACATGCTTGCAGTGCAACCAGGGTAAAAATACGTTGATAATTTAAAATCCTATAATAATTCTGTTTATTTTACTGACTATATATAAGGTTTTTCAAGGGTTTCCTCCTCTATGTGGATACATGGCATGCTCCCCAGCTATGTAGCAGTCCCTTGTCACTGTGTGCCCCTTAGTGCCAGATAGAGCTCATCAATGTATCATAGGCAGACACTGTGTTTGGGGCAGTTGCTCTCTCATTTTACCTTAATGTTCAGATGTGCTGTGAGTGTGCAGGGCATACACAGTGGTTTTAATGCTTTCAACATTGGGACCATCTACAAAAATGTTAGATCAGGTTGACTAATCTTTGACTATTGACCTGCATTTAGCTTAAGAGTAGTTCAAGGGTAGCTCCTGTACCAGAATGACATAATACAGCCAGAAGCAGGGTTGTGACACTTCCCAGAGCTGTTGGATAATCCATATAGCAGTCTGGGGTCACCCTTGGACCAGCTGTACACCCATCCCCAGTTTACAGCTGGACCACTGTAATTTTCCTCTTTGTTAACCACTGCATCCAATGCTTGGTCTGTTGTCCAATGAAGAAAATTGATAAATAGTTGTTAAGATTAGGATTAGGATTAGAATCTGTGTTTCCAAACACAGAGAATACAACCTTTTTGCTGTGTATCAGCCACCAAAAGAAGCATCAGTCCAATGTCACTTTGTGACAACAAAGTAGGACCAACAATTTTATCATCAAAGGGTTTCTATATGCCAGAAATTCACCCAGAAAAATCTTGAGGGCTGGAAAGAAGACAAGTCTGGGCAAAACCCAGAGATTTGGTAGCCTTGCTAACAGTCAAGGGTGTCCTGATTTACTCCCTGATTGTAGTGTAGTGTTGCAGCTTGAGATGTATTCTGAGAAAGATTTGGCACACCCAGTAAGCAAAGTCTCTTTATGTCTCATAGTGCCATACATGTCCTCCCAGCTGTGAGCAGCAGCTTTCCTCCTGCACCTTGGCCCCATATGCTGTAGGTATGGCTGAGAGGGAAGACACCTCCAGGTGTGTAAGGGCATGAAGCAGGGTTTATTCCCAGTTTCAGCTCCTTTTGAGACTCATTGAATCTGTGATTTCAGCCACTGTAAATGTGGCTGTCCAATTCCCTTCCCTGTGTTGCTGTTCTAGCATCATGCCAATGAAATGCTGCTGGCTGCTGAAATCAGAAGAGTTGCATTTTAAAACAAGAGTAGACAGTGATGAATCCAGCATATGTTTTTTTACCTCAAACAGTCACTAGAACTGAACTGGTGAAAAGAGGCATGGGACTAAGCAGGGGAATAGGGGAAAGTAGATAAAAAATTAATGGCAGGAAGCTAGAAAAGGCAGGAGGAAGGAAAAAGCCTGGGAGAATTAGAGAGAAAGAAGGAAGATAGAAACAGAAGAATAATTGTTAGACAAGAAGGGTGCATCAAAAGTGAACTAACAAACACTGGCAGCACAGTGGAAGAAAAGAAAAGAAATACAGAAAAGAGGGAAATGAATAATGTATTGCTCCATTTGCACTTCAGTTCTAAAGTGGATTTCGGAGTTATTACTGCAATCTGAAAGTTTTCCAACTGAATTGGAATCAAGCTCTCACTTCACCATTCACATCCTATTAGGCAGTTCTTAGATCATTATGTATTTATAGGTGCCCATAATCTCCCATCCTGACTATGGTAGCTTTCCTACAGCTTGAGCTTCTTGAGCTTTCTATGTCTTCCCTCTGGCACAGACTAAAAGCAGCCACCTCCACATCCATCTGAAGCCAGTCTCCCTTTTCATCATGTCCCTCTGAGGTTTTTTTCCTTTTCCCTTCTTGAAACTTCCTAATAAATTCTGTTTACTTTACCTCATTTTGCATCATCCTATCAACTGTGTTTACAAGGCAGATTCCATCTACAGTGTGTCCCCCTCTTCAAAGATACTGCAGTCACATCTTATATTGCATTGCCCTCTACTCCTTGAATCTCTTCTGAATACTCTTTTCTCCTCTGAAGCCACAAAGATCCAAACTGGTATCATTAAAGTATGTTTTATGGAGTAGAAGCTACACTTTAACAGAAGAAAATTTTCCTGTCAAACTCAGTCACGAAGATGTAGCCTATTGTTAGCTGCATCCTTTCAAGTGCTGTTTGTGCATTTTCTGCTTTCGGGGACAAGTTCGACATTTTCTTCTGTGGATGGAAAATAACTACCACAGGGGTACAAGAAAACTCTTTCAGAAAGTGCTGAAAGTCTTCATGAGAAGTGACCCTGATAAGCAAGCCTTAATTTTCTGTCTTGCTCTCCAAGTTTTTGCTTTAAGCTAGGGGGTTCTCTGAATCTCTACATGAAAAGGAAATAGAAAAGAAATACAAAGGTGTTTGTTTTACAACTGAATGATGTTTGACACTGAGAAAAGACAGCTTGACTGCCCACCTCTTGTGTACCTCTTGCCCACCTCTGGCCATTCCACTGCTCTTACCTCTCCCTCTAGCTTGTAAGGATTTACCTTGTTGTATGTTTAATTATCTGATAGCTTAAGATGAAGGCTTTGCTGTTTTCACCCACACGTGCAATCTAGTGCAGGGAATTGACAATAGGTGGTTTTATTGGTATACCCTCTCTAATACTGGAGAAAGGATAACCAGTGCAATAATTCACTGTTTCTGTAACCAATCAATTACTATGTCCTAATGTCTTTGGTGAGCCAAAGCAGTCATCACCAGAACAAATTTGCCCCACCAACCTTACATCTGGTAACGGAGCAAACGACAGGTCCTGTCTGCCTCACTCCTTGCCAAGAGAGGAAGAGCTGATCACACTCAGTGAGAAATTGAATTACAGCCACAGCAGGAACCCTGCTGTAACTTTGTTTGATTCTCATTACATTCTTAAAATTATTTTGTTGTTTGCTTAACAGTTATTATTTGGCTTTAGTCATCTAACAGTCCAAAATATTTAAAATAGGCATTTAAAATATAATAATAAGATTAAATGATAATATTGTAAATACAATTAAGATATGATTTCAGCCTTTAATACAGGAAAAACAGAGACATTGACAAGATACATGTGTGTGTCAGCAAATCAAGTATTACAGTTTGTAACATAATTAATGTTATTTTCAAGCTCACTAAAATAGTGTGTCTCCAGTCTTGTAAACTGGGAGAGTTCAGGATTTTGGGGAAATTGAAAACTTCTATTTGTGCTTTAGAGAATTGTCTTCAGGCATTTAATGACTAACGATTTCTTGTAAAATAATTTTGTTTGTCTTTATAGTATTCTGACATGAATAGAGTTGCCAGTTAAAAACAGAACCATTAAAATACATGCCAGCAATTAAATATTTCCTTTGCACCAGGAAAGTTTGAATCTGAGTGAAATTACCTATTGTATCTGAGGAAATGTGATGTTACACACCGAGCTGTTAAAGCCTGTTAAGATCCCCAGCCTGTATTTATTTTATGTGTCAGAGGAAGCAATTGTGTGTGCACAGGAGTTGGAGGTTATGCTATTTAATATTTGCCCACAGCCTAGAAGCCTTGCTCAGTTTGTAGTCAGGCAGTAATCAAATTACCTATTCTTTATCTTTTGGAGACAGTGGGACTGGTTTGTGTACAGCCTGAAACATAAGTAGAGCAGTGTAGGCTACGTCTCTGCTGTCTTAGGTGGTAACAGTAGTTCTCTAGGCCCACCTTTAATCTTCGCTGTGGGCACTCATTTCTGGTACCCCATCATTCTGTCCTCATAGCACCTGGGACACACTGGGGTGCTCTTGTGTGTCCCACAAACCTTTAAAGCTTACAGGCTGCCTATTACATACTTTCCCAGTTTTACCTGCATTCCATCCTTACCCACAGGCCACGGTCACCACAAATCACATTATGTGGCCCTTCATAAGACTGTTCAGAGCCTGCATACCATGTTGCCTAGTGCTCCCATGGCTGACAGCAAGTCATATGTGATATGGGACTGGGAGTCCATATAATGCCTGCTCCCAGCTCATCTAGATTTACCTTTCTCCCAGTATCAAAGGGAATTAACAGTGGTTGTGGCACCTGACAGCCTTCTTCTGCCCACCCTATGAACTCATGGCTGCAGCTCTGGAGAGCCATCCCTGGGCAGAAGTGCCATTATGTCATGAGACACCACCAAGTGCTGCTAGGACCATGTACTACACCACACACACTCCTCTGCATCAAGCACAGCCACCATTATTTATTAGCATCATTTATTTTTTGGTTTGTGACTACACAGATAGCAGAACTAAACATGTACCATTACAGAATGCTATCCTCTCTGAGTATAAATGTCAGCACCTATATATTTTTTTTTGCTATTGATACAGCTTGATTTGTCACTTAGCTCATGCAACAAATGGACAAGCACATACAGACTTTGACCCATTTTTGCACCTTATATTGACTTTGGAACAGTCCCAAGGTATTTTACAGGTCTGAAAGCACTTACAGTTTGTAATGCATTTGGCCAAAGTCTCCAGTCAAGAATGGGTCAGTGTCCCATTTACTTATGGCAGTTAATGAGTAGGGAAACCAAAATGCACTGTTAAGACCACTTGTCCTGCCACATCTGACACAGCCCATAGTGTCCACAAAACCTCAAGAAGAGGAAAGAGTCCTCTCTTCTTTCTGCCAGGAGCCAACTCCCATAGAAAACCAAAGAGCGGATGCTTTCATTCTCATACCAAACAGGATATCTGTGGCACCCTTGGAGAAGGGGAGACTGAGACAGGCCATGATCTCAAGCACTGAGCTAAAATGGTATCAGAAAAAGCCTGCCTGATGTAAGATCAGTCTTCAGTTTCTGTTCAGCAAAACAGGGCAACTGTGTAATTAGTGGCACAAGAAAAACTTCTTTTACGTCACACAGAAGATGTATCTATCCCTCTTAGGATAATAGTGATATCCATAGGGACATGTGCTTTTTAACTATTCTTTTGAGGTACCTATTCCCAAAAGGCAAAAATCTCATTATCCTCCTCTTTCCTTCTTGGCCTGGAAATCTTTTAAAATATTCCCTCTGGAAATCAGGTCCATGATTTTCAGACCATATGCTGAGTATGGCCTGTTATTCATTCAGATCCTGAAAAGGCCCAAGTGCTCTGTTCCTCCCCATCCTCTGGGTGTGAGTACTCTCCTTCGCAAAGGCTGCCACATGGACATGATGGCTGGGGGCTACAGAAGCCATGAACATGCTGTAATGCATCTTTTCTGATTATGGACAGTTTAACTGGATCAGGGACAGAAACCTGGCACTGATGTTAATATTTCTCATGTCCCATATTTCATGCCAGGTTGAGCCTGTACTTGGAGCTTCATATAAGTCTCCCAGGAGCGAATTTTCACTCTCCTCTGTATCTCGATATGCTGGAAAAAGAGGAGAGAGCAGACTCTCATTTAACAGTCAGGCTTCTGACAGACCACTACTCACATTACTTTGCTGAGGGTGGCTCATTTCTTTGCAGACCTTGTCCCAAGAGATTTGCCTGGCCCCAGGTGGCAAGACCAGCTGCCTCGAAGAGATCACAGAACCACAGGATAGTTAAGGGACCTCTGCAGGCTATCTTGTCCAACACTCCTGCTAAAGCAGGGACACCCAGAGCAGGGTGCCCTGGACCATGCCCAGGTTGCTTCTGAAGGTCTCCAAGAAGGAGACTCCACAATCTGTCTTGGCAACCCGTGCCAGTGCTTTATCACCCACATAGTAAAGATGTGCTTCCTGATGTTCAGATGGAGCCCTTTGTGTTCCAGTTTGTGTCTGTTGCCTCTTGTCCTGGCACTTGGGTACCACTGAAAAGAGCCTGTCCTCTTTGCACCCTCCCTTCAGGGGTTGTATATACACATGAATAAGATCCCCCCTGAGCCTCCTCTTCTCCAGGCTGAGCAGTCCAAGCTCTCTCAGCCTCTCCTCATAGGAGAGATGCTCCAGGCCCTTTGTCATCTTGGTGGCCCTCTGCTGGACGCTTTCCCGTGTGTCTGTGTCTCTCGTAATGGGGGGTCCAGAACTGGACACAGTATTCCGTGTGTGGCCTCATCAATGCTGAGTAGAGGAGAAGAACCACCTCTGTTGACCTGCTGGTGTTACTTTGCCTAATGCAGCCCAGAATACCATTACCCTCCTTAGCAGCAAAGGCACATTGCTGACTCATGTTAAACTTGGTGTATACCAGGACTTCTAGGTCCTTTTATGCAGAGCTGTTTTCCAGTTGGGCGGCCCCCAGCATGCACTGGTGCCAGGTAGCTGTGGCCTTCATGACACCATGTTAATGGTATTGGCCTGCTGTCTGCCTTAGCTTCCTGACCTATATGTATGTGGCTGGAGAACCTGTGGCTTCCTCACATGACCTTCTAAAAAGTTAAATGGGTATTTGAGATTAATCGAGCAGCAGTGCAGTATACCTGCTCTGCACCACTTTGGTTCACACTGGACAAAAAGTGGTCTAGTCTGGAGTGTTATAATTATTACAGGCTCAGTGATCCAGACACTCAGGTCTGCCTATTGCCTGGCTGCAGGTGCCTGTCATCCATAAATAGATGTGCATAGCACGTCTCTTCCCTACACATAGTATTGTCTTCCCTTCAGCCTTCAGCTGTGTCATACTTCTTAGCTTTGACTTGCCTTGGAGGGGAGAAAAGTTGTCCCTGCAGTGGCCATGGCCAGGGCTTGAGAAAGAAGAGTGTGCACCTTGTGTCTTCTAAACTATTTTTCACAGGATAGATTGTCTGGCTTGGTGAAGCTTTAGCTTCTTTGTAAAGGATCGTGTCCAGCTTTATGTAGTAAGGGTAAATCTGCTGAGCTGCTTCAGATTAGACTGATGATCTTTGTCAGGGGAATGAGCATGTTTCACATGGAAGTTGTATAGAATCATAGAATGGCTCGGGTTGGAAGGGACCTTAAAGATCATCCAGTTCCAACCTCTCTGCCATAGGCAGGGATAGCACCCACTACATTAGCTTGGCCAAGGCCCCATCCAGCCAGGCCTTGAAGACCTCCAGGGTTGGAGCACCCACAGCTTCTCTGGACAACCTGTTCCAGTGCCTCACCACCCTTACAATGAAGAATTTCCTCCCATGTCTAGTCTAAAGTTTAATACCATTCCCCCTTGTCCTTATTTTTTTATTTTTTTTGTCCCAGTTTGAAGTGAAATGGTTTCTTGATCTGTGCTCATGGGTCTACTGCAATCGAACATTCAGACTGGATGTTAGAAAAAGGTTCTTCACTGAGAGGGTGTTCGGGCACTGGGACAGGCTCCCCAGGGCAGTGGTCACAGCACCGAGCCTGCCAGAGTTCAAGAAGTGTTTGGACAATTCTCTCTAACTTGTGGTCTGATTTTTGGGTGGTCATGTGTGGAGCCAGGACATGGACTCAATGATCTGTATGGGTCCCTTCCAACTCAGGATATTGTATAATTCTATGAAGAGAATCACAGAAGAGTAGAAAACCAGTGATCATCCTCACCACCTCTGCTGCTGTTAGAGGGGACATGAGGAGAGCCACACCGTACCATCAGCACATGTCATAACACTGGCAGAGACATGGGGAGGGGGTACAGGATACCTCGGGGCAGTCAGCAGGCACACAGGAATCCAGTGGCATGTTGTGACTGTCTGTGGATGTGGTGAAACTACCTGCCTGCCTCCAAACTTCTTGCAGACATATCAACATCTAGGCAGTAAGTGTGACTGGCAGGCTAGGACTCCTACAAGAAATTCAGTCCAACAGCACAAACATGCCTGCTCAGTACATATTGCCACAGTCAGTATTAAGAGAACTAAATTCATTTTTTTCATTTTTTCAAGATTCATGTAGTAGATAGCTATAGTGAGGAACCTAGCCATAAAGCACCAGGATGTTATAAACAAGATCATGAGAAAGCACTGTAATTCCTATGTATATTTTTTAACCTTAATATTGTAATTTTTTTGTCTCTCTTGCATGAAGTATTGTGAGTAGAATATTTGCTGAAAGGAATTCCAACTGTTTTTCTATCAAAAGATACACAGTGCCAGCACATATGTTCCTGTCTGAATTGTGAAACATAGAAAATGGAATGGGAGACAGCTGTGACTAGGTTAATAGTAAATTAGCATTTTTCTATTGGAGTGTGAAGAGGGAGGTGAGAAGCATTGTTAATTCCCAATCTCCCTAAAGAGTCTTAAGAAAACTAGTCAGTTATCTCACAACTTAACATTTTGCAATGCTGCTTAACATTCAGCTACAGTAAGTGAAAACCAGCACTGGCTACTGTGCTGTACTTATTAAAGCTAGCAGAGCATTACAGAAAAAAAGATTTATGGTTACTAGCAGGGATAGAGGTAATGTTTCCAGCAAGAGGGAAAAGAAAATAATTCACAGTGCAAATGTTACTTTTATTTGGTTTGCATATATACTATGTATTATATACCTAGTGCCCTAAACTTAATGTGTTGCTAAAGAAAAAGAACCCTTTCAATAATGAAATATATTTTCATGTAACAATTGAATAACATACAGTACAAAGAAAGTTTTATATTATTGACCAATTGTCTCAATACTGGAGATACATCCATAGATTTAAACACCTGGGAACACAAATTGCCCTAAGAAACAGCAAGTAATCTCACTACAATTGGCAAAGTTACTCAGTGTTCACATCTGTGTGAGTGAGATCTTTTCTCCTATTAAATCCTCATGTATTCAGGTGATAATGTACTCCTTTGACTGTTGCATGATAGTCTGCTTAATCTTAGAATAAGCACAAAGAAACATGGGTGTATTGAATATTAATATTCCTTTAGCAATATATTCTGAGTATATGGCTTTATCAAAAAGCAAAAACATAGCATCCAAGTTCCCCAGGCTAATTGTGTGCTGGGTTTTACAGAAGATAAGTGCTATGCTTTATGCTTTTGCATACTGTCAGACAGCGTGGAGGGACAATTTTGGGTGGGTTGAGAACTGGAGGAAGCAAGCTGGTAACAAGTCCCATAGTTGCTTACCTGTGATCTGCTGTGGTTTTTCACTCTTCTAAGAAGAGAACATCTTCTTAGAACATCTCTTTAAAAAAAAAAAAAAAAAATGAGGACCCATAGATGACTTCCACACCGATGCAAATATAAATAAACCTTGTTAAGAGATAACCTTTCCTCTTATGCCTCCTCCCATTTCTTCACAATCAATTTCCTGTTTGTTAGGGTTCATTTTCCCACATCGGCTGCTGTTGGACTTTGCTTTGAAACCTGACAGGAATGAAAAACAGCTCCTATAAGAAGGCAGGCTATCTCTAGAGTTTATGCTTTTCACCTACTTGCAGTAAGAAAAGAACCTCTGAGAAGTTATGGCAGTGAATGTTGGGGCTAAGGCTGTAGGAGAAATTAGTTTTGTAATGTTCCAGAATAGGCTTGAAAAGATTCTTTTAGTAACTTTTCTACCAAGCTCAAAGCTTTATTTTGTTGCTTTTTGACTCAAGTGCTTAGCCACTATTCATAGCTGTGCCCAATTACTCTGCTGGTAGGGAAAATTGGTCTTTACAGTAAGGTTTTTCTTTAGTGAAATTCAGTTTATTTACAGAGAAATCTGCATAGCATCCTGCTTGTGACCACACTAGGACCACATGGCAGCAGGCAGTTCACTTCCTCACATTTTCTAAGCTATCCTTCCCAGTGAGTTTCACCTCAGGAGCTCAGCATGCTCCTTCCCTGACAATCGCAACAGCAGCTGCTTCACCTCCCTATTCTTGTTCCCTGGTGCCTTTGATCAGCAGATGCACAGATCTGCTGTCAGACAGCTGGCTACTTGGGGTTTAGCTGTGCCTCAGTTTGCCATGCTGCTCCTGGCCTTTAGCTTCAGATTTAGTTGCTCCTTCCTTTAGCAGGGACAAAGGACGTTTGCCTGCTGGTGGACACAGTCCAGGTGTCTTGCTAAAGAAAAACACAAGCTTCTTCTAGCACACCAGCATGAGTATCTTCCTCCTAAAATTTCATAACTTCAACATGGGCAGTATTTGTTCCTTTTTGCATGTGTTATCTTATGACTTGTATCTTCAGAAAGGATATGAAAAGGATGATACTCCAATTGATGTGTTTGTTGAATTTGTAAATATATATTTATATCCACATTATACAATGCATCCTCTCAAAATGAAAAGGGAAATCCTTTTTCACATATGGATTAAGAAAGGAATATGTACGCCAAGTTTGGGAAGACATGTGGCTGTTCCAAGCCAAAGCCAAAGCTCTGGCATGACCCACTACTTTTCACAGATCTGAATTATCCAAGATAAAAGACACAGGAGCTTGGCCTATTTGATTTTATGCAAAAGACTTTTAGATCCTGATTTTTAAAAGCACAATTGGATCACTTTAGAAAAAATACTGTGAAATTTAAAGAATATATAAGTGTGAAGCTTGCTTAGAGAAGGAAAGAGACATCTGTTGAACAGAATATAGGAAAACAGCAAAATGAGAAGCAAAGAAAATAGCTTACTTGGCAGTAATACTGATGTACTATACTTACAAACATTTTTTATTATTCATTCATTCATTATTATTTTTAAGCTAGTAGCATTTAACCCATTACTGTTTCTAGAAGGAAGTGATTATAGTCTGTGACAGAATTTAAATTAAAATCCTAGCTATAGTGTTGTTTTGAGAATATTTTAATTCTGGGACTGTTGCCATCATGTATTTATAACACAGAAATTTTTGCAACTGGAAGAGTTATCCATAGTAGTTAACAGACTGAGTTATATCTGTGATACTGCAGTTATCTATTATTTTAACATAGTAACTATGATTTCACTGTAGCTGCTAGTATGGAAAATATTGAGTTTTAAAACACAATATATTAGTGGAGTGAAGACAACCTTGCTAGTTGTTTTACACTGAAAAATTTCATGGTGTGACTTTCCCTAGAGTTTTTCCACTGCTAAGAATACTGCTGTTGTTTACATGATACTGAACTTGTTTTTTTTTTTTTTTTTTTTTTTTTTTTCCTGCAGGGAGTTCATGACACACAAGCCAAATGTTTTAATAATTGTAACAACTAAATATGATGGTGTTTAATATTCTTGCATTTGTAATGAGACTTTGTTGACTGTTTAGTCTGTTAATTCTTTTGTAAAATGTTGCCTGCTACACAGGAAGAAATTATGCCTGCCTTCTTTGTATTTAGATCAATGAAAAACAGCATTGGAGGAAATGCTACATCAGACCTATTATCAGTACTCTTCAGATTTGTAAAACATAAGGTGACCGATCTGGTATTTCAGTGCTCTGCAGAGCTAGAGAGATAATCTGTAAGTACACCATTTAAACTGAATAATTACGAGAAAGACATTGAGAGATTTTCATTTGGATACCTTTAGAGTCTATTGAAATTGAGATATTGGCATTTTCTTTATTTCCTTGATATTTATATATATATTATGTTATTTCTTTATATGTATTTCATTTATTATATATCACTTTATGTTATCTCTGCTGACATTCTATCTTCTGTATTACATCAGTGAGCAGCAACAGCAGTACATTGGGTTTTGTTTTAAGAATTACGACAGTAGACAAAATGCTAAATTGGTTAACTAATGGCTGCTTTACATTTTCAATTTACCATTCTTTGATGATGTCTTGTTTAAAACAGTTCTTTTTTTTTTTGTTTTCTGATTAAGACATTGTATGATTCCTTTGTACTGGTGTAACAAGTAACTTGACTTCTTAAATTTGTTAGTAATTTCTGTTAAAGGACTGCTGAGCAAGCTAAACAAATGCAGGTAGTTGTTCTACCTGTGGTAGAACTCAGAGGTCCTGTAGTATAAACACTACCAGCTACTCTTCTGAATTAAAAATGTACAGAGGGAGATTCTCACAAGTTAAGTTACTTTGGAGAGGATGAATTATAGGTCAGATAACCTGGCAGTGTTTCGACTGACAGTGTAATTCTGTGAAAGTGAAATGTGATCATAAATTTCCTTTTTCTTGCAGCTGCTAGTTGCTAGCATTGCCCAGACCAGGATATAAGTGCGTGTACAGTCAAGCTGGTGAGGAGAGGTACAGGTATGGGCTCAGACCTTCTGCTTGGCAGCCTCTGTACATTGGCATAATTGTATAGTTCACTACAGTGGCCAAATCTGGATGGCATATGTGCCTGATTCCAGGTATACTTCATCTCCTGCATTCACATGCATTGCAGGTTTTTGTTTGTTTGTTTGTTTGTTTGTTTGTTTGTTTTGGTTAGAGAAACAATTGAGTTACCTGGCAAGATGTTCCCATTTCACTTCCAGAACAAAGCATGCTACCCAGCCCACATGTACTTCTGTCCCAGGGGAGCAGCTGAGAATGCATATGTGCTACTTGATCATAGCTGTGTGAGTATCCCTACAAGATACTCAGAGACCATGGCAATAAATGCAGTATTAAAAGGTATGCCGAATGAAATAGTATGAAATACTGTCGGACCCCAGAGGAGTTCATAGGTATTTTGTTGTTGACTTCAAATTCATCTTGAATTCTACCCATGCTATTTCAAGGTAATTGGAACGTTTTCTTTAACATTTATATCAAAATTGGATTATTTTTTTTTCTTTTAAATGAAGGCTTTCTCTTTACTTAACAAGGAAAGTTTGGATTTTACTGTTTATCATTGCATTGTCTGACTAGAGAGGGACCCCAAACTCACATCACTCATCATCAGCATGAAACTGGTCATCACCCCAAGACTCCTAAAGCCCTATGAGATTTTATACCTGTATCTAAGAGTTATCTGATCAAAATCTGAATGAAAATAGTAAGATGCCATATGTCTTTGCATCTGCATTCTCTGGTTTGTTGTTATTAGTCCTCACTAATAGAGAGGTAAAATAATGTAGGTACATACAGATTTTCTTATTTGTTACCTTAATTACATTTACTATAGTTCAAGATATGTTTAGCAAATTGTAATTACTACTATTTCTTTATATATTACAATAATTTTCATCAGTCCATCTTTTCATTTCCATTTCCTCAGATATGTTTCTGGCTCTCCCTTAGCTTACAAAATATAATTACAAGTCATTCAGTAATTTTATTAGTTAATACCCTGAAGAATATAGGGTGCATATCTTCTAGACTTGCTCATCTTTATATATTCTGTTTCATCATGTATTCCCTTACCTGCCAGATCACCAGATATAGTGACATAATCTTCATTACTTAATTATAGTTATTAGTCAAGGGGTTTCTACCACAGACATACAGCTTCTGAACAAAGTCTCTTGAACAGATTAGCAACAAGTTTAAAAAACAAACCATTTAACACTGGGAATATTATCTGCTGGTCATCTGAGAAGAACAGTAGCAGAATAAATACTCATTTATTATTTGGAGGATAGTATGTAATGAACAAGCATAATGACAGAATGAAGACTGTAAGTGCATCCATTCCTTAAATTTATTCACTTCTGAAAGCACTGCAATTCAAAGTACTTTTTTCCCTTCACATATAAATTATGCATGCATATATACATGTGTATATCAAAAATGTTTGTATGTTCCTTATGTGGGTTGGGGGTTTTCTTGGAGAGAAGTGGGGAGGAGGGGGAGCCTGAAATTCCAGTGAAGCCTAATTTGCAAGCAATTTGCACCAGCGGCTATAAATTTTACTCAAGAGATTTCCAGGTGCTTGGTGTATGCCTATACATGGGGAACATTTCTGAGGAAATGAAGCTTGATGGCTGCATTAAAATGAATCAGAAGCCTTATCTTGATGCAGGGTATTTGCATCCCTACTCTTTGTGAATCTTCATGGATGTGTCTTTTGCTTTTGCACTGTCCTCAGTTTTTTGAAAAGAAAACAGATGAATAAGCTTTCTATTAATGAGTTACAATAACAGCCTGCTGAATTTCCTGACATCCATTTCATGATTGTACTTGTTTTATAGAGGTAGTTCTTTAATTGAGTTTACTATACATATTACAGTATGCTTGAAATCAGAATCCTTGAACTATTGGCGCCATGAGTTCATGCTTTGAGACATCCGCCATCCAAATCTTCTCAGTTTAATTTGAAAAGATGGGCAGATGACCATTATCATTCTTCATGGTGGAAACTAGACTCAGAAAGAGTTTGTTATTTTTTGTTTTGTTTTGTTTCTCCCAGGGTCACTAATCATAACTGTGACTGAGTCAAAATGTTATCTCTTTATAACAGTCTGAAAAAGATCCGTTTGTGCCACCACCTCTGGAAGTCAGCAGCACTCCAATCTCGAATTATTCTTGACCTGACTTTTTTTTTTTCTTTTTTTCTTTTTTTTTTTTCCTTCTGGCAAAGCCTGAATGTCAGAGAAAAATAGGTCTTACAGGCAGGTTGGACCATCCCGTGCAGTACTGTCTGTACTGAGGGTGAGAATTTTGTCTGGGTTTGTTTAATGGGTAGCTGAAGTAGACAGCAAATCAAAATATATGGGATATGTTTCACTTCTCTGTGCTGCTGGTTGGAAGAGCAGAAAATAAGTAACTAATGAGCAGAGGTCTAGAGTCCACAGGAAAGTTGTAGCGATATGCGGAGATTTTCACAGCCTTTCCTTTGTCAGGAACACTTCACTCCTTAGAGCAAGAAGCGTTGTGCCTATACCAGGCCAGCCAGCGGAAGCCAGCAGGGTCACCACAAGCAGCAGCCAAGCTGGAGGCTGCATTAATAGATTTCTTGATGTCCTAGATTGTTAGAATGAAGTTTCATAGTTCTGCCCCTAAATTCAGCAGCTTATATCTCCTCCTACAGGAGGAAATTACTAGACCAAGACAGGGATTTATTCCTGCATTTTATGTTCACATTCAGGCTAGGAAGTTGAAGTCTGCCCAGGAAGCAACCAAGTGAGTTTTATCATCTCCTCAGTGTCTACAGCAGCTTCTCTAGAAAGCTTTATCTGTTTACGGGATTTAGAGATTAACAGCATGGCCCGAGTGTATACTGTCTCTGGACACACAGATTAAGTGTGAGGAAATATTAGCTTCCCTTCAGTTTTTATCCTTCCTGCTCTAGATCTGTGATGAATGGGGAGGGAGGGTGGCACTGGGGAATGAAATAAGAGACGGGTGTTGCATTGTCAGCTAGCTGGGTTTCTGTGACATGGACCAGTCATCAGGGACAGGATTGCAGATAATGATGAAGGGTTTATTATTGACAGAGGCTTTGTCTTTATCCTTTTGTCCTGGACAGTCGTGAAACAAGTAAAATTTGAACACTGTAAAAAATAACCAAATGCTTTTCTGAATTTTAAGAGCCTCACGTGCTAGTTCAGAAGCCAATGATCCCACCTGCCAGAATTTCCAGGAGTCCTAGATATCTCCTGCAATACAATTATGCAGGCTCAGTAGAAAAATATTCTGCACATTTGGAGCTAAAGGACAATATAATAAATGACTGCAGGAAACTACGCTGCTATTGCATCAGATTACATCTGAATCCGCTACCAGTTGGTTTTTCTGGTGTAGGAAATCTGCCCTTCAGGATCTCATTGTCCTCTTGTTTGTTTGCTCACATCCTCCTTGATATTGCAATACTAGTGCAAGTCAAAGGTAGATTAGAAGCAGCTGTTTTGTTACAAACAACCTTTTGTCTATTAGCTGTTAATCTCTCTCTCTTTTTTTTTTTTTTTTTCCCTCCATGGGTAGAAAAAGCCAGCTGCTTGTTTGCAGACAAGCAACTCCAACAAATGGTTGAACCTTTTACAAATGGAAAATCTGCTGTTTGATCCAAGAGAGGTTTCAGGAAACCTTCATATTAGTGTAGTTTCATTTACTTTGGGGACAGTGCTAACTCCTGCAGTTCATGATACAGCCTCTAGCTCTAAAATCTCTCAATACTGCCACAAAAATATTTCAGTGTTACTGTGCTACTGCTCACTCGGAGTGTGTCAAAGACTTCTACAAGCCTGACAGGAATACATTGAAAACATCATTTACAATAAATAAGCAATGTAACATAGTAGGACTAAAGCTTGAAAGGGAAAAATGAAGTGCAAAACTGTCTGGCACAATGGAAAACTAACATGTAAATCAACCGAATCTAGTCCTAAAGACCTTTTGTAGTATATTGAAAGGGTTCTCTGAATTACCACACTAATTCTAACACCCTGATCTCTGTGACTACAGAGGAGTGGGGAATACAAGCAGGTCTCTTCTGCCTCTGCCATGGATCTTCCACTCTCACTTACAGCAGATGCACTGAGATGTAAATGGGATTAGGACACACAGGCCATAATTTACTCCTGTAGCTCTTATGGCTGGACATAAAATGTACTGTTGGTATATTCTCTGAAGTGTAGGTGACAACATGTGAATGTCATATTCCTTTCATATTTTTGTGTATTTTAAAAAGTCCTGAAATGCACTTACTCTACGTTCTGTGCAGTTTCTTACAGGTTTGAATTTACAAATAAAGTTGTTTATACAGTAGATTTCAAATGAAGGTAGTTTAGTCAGAGTAGATTACAATGCTCTATAAAATACCATTGTACATGTAAAAAACAAAATTAAAAAATACACTACCTGCCTTATGTTCTACTTTGCATATGTATTTTGCACACACTTCACAACTAAAATGTTCATGTTCATCTTTTGGACTTGTAGAGCACTGCAAATCCCTGGCGCTCTTAACATAGTGCCACATGGTGTTTGACTTAGCTTAAATGGGTGAGCATATGACGGTACTGCCAAGTTTTACGAGTCAAGTCATATGCAAAGTCTTATTCTGAGTCTTACGATTTTTAAGTAAGCATGTGATTTGGGGAAAGGGAAGACAAGACCTAAAATAACTTCTAGACTGTTTGGAATTGGCACTACTAAAATTAAGGTGCCTAGATAAGAATTTATTATTTGTATTATACATATTAATATTAATTATTTATATGATTACAATACATATGCATGTTTCTACACATTTCGGACTTTTGACAGAGTAACTGTCACGTTCAGAAGTTTAAGTGGAATCATGTAATAGTCCTTGGAAGGCTTTTGCTTAAAAACGCAGTTGTCAATTACTGCTGGCTTTAGAAGCCAAGAGTATATGTTAGAAACCCCCTTCTCTAACTTTGACTAACCTATGGATTATGTTGAGGTCTGCAGTTAGTTAGATGATCTGACTCAGTTCTCACTAACATTCACCTAAGAGGTATCATAATTTTTGGATTTAAGAGTAGACTTTCTGTTGCAAAATCAGTTTCACTCTTGTGTTATGAGCCAAATTATGACTCTGCATGTTCGTTTCTACTGGATGGGACAGTGGAAAGGCAAGGTAACAAAGAAGTAATGTAATCCTTCTCCAACCGTCTGGTTCTTGTAGGGTTCCTCACTCCAAAGCTAGGAGCTATCCTGCAGAGCGGTCACAAACATGCCCTCCTCTACAAGTTTACACCGTGTGGTATTCCCCAAATTGCAACTCACATCTAAGAAATGGCATTAGGTATGGCTATGCCAAGCAAAATCTGTTAAGAATTTTAACAGACAACCCAACTGCTATTGTGAAAGAAAAACAACGTACTTCAGTCCTGGTTCTGGAGAACTGTAGAAATCAGATTTAGCAATACTGAGGAGACTGAGTAAGCTTCTGAGAGAGATAAGGGGATGCAGAGCTCCTCTGGCTGTCCTCTGACTCAAAGTCCTTCACTTGGATGTCACGGGTCCACAAGACAAACACGTGATCTGGATCCATAGCTAAAGATTAACTGTAGTCATGAAAAGACAAAAAAAAAAAGTTAGTTGGGCAAAATATTAACACTTGATGTTGATTGCATTTTCTTCCAGACCTGTCTACATGCAGAACATAGCTACGACTATAAAACTAGAGTTTACTCCACTTCTTTTAACTTGGGCTATATTTTAGAAGTAGTTCATTACTTCAGACTTGATGCTGCCTCTGTCTTAATGACCAGTGGGGACATGATGTGTAAGTGCAGGCCAGATGCAGGAGGTTCTAATTTAACCTAATTAGAAAATCAAGAATATTACTAGTGTCAGTATGCAGCTTGAAAAGATAATTGCTTCAAAAATTGGGTGTAAGAAAAAATAAATTGAATTTAGAAATAAAAAATGTAGCCCCCCAAAAAAGGATGTTTTTAATAGCTCCCTTTACAGGAGGTAATTATCCTCTTAGATTTTGAAAACTGCTTATGAAATGTTGTGTTTGTATTAAGGAGATTTTTGATGTGCTTTCTAATCATGAAGTCTTCTGTTTTGGCTTTTTCTCTCTTTTGAAATATTCAGGTGTTTGGTTGTTGATGCTGTTTTGTTTTGTTTCTTTCTTTCCTTTTCCCATTGGTCTTTAGGCTTGTCTGCACTAAAATTGAAATAGCATTAATAGTTTAGTTCTTCATTCTGTCCATGAATCAGCTGAACAGTTGCGCTCTTTCTGTGACTAGCTAATTATTCAAAATTATTTGACTGTTTTATACAAATGCCTTTGCTTATAAATTCATTGTTTTATCTAGACCTTAAGCTCAGGCTTTTTTTATGGCTTCATGACAATGTTTTCTAAAGCAGTGTGTATAGATGTAAAAAAAAAAAAAAAAAAAAAAAAAGGCAAAAAACAACAAAATAAAAACTGCAAGGATTGCAAGGATTTTTGTAAGAGATTTTAGTGACAGAAGTTTCTTTCAGGTTTCAGCAAGCAGATTCTGGCAGATTCTGTTCCTTACTCCTGAGAAGCTAAATCCAAAGGTAAGGGAAAGGCTGCTAAGTGCAGGCTGCTAAGTGCAGCCTTAGGTCTCTAAAGACTGGAGCAAAAGACGAGATTTTCTTCTGAGATGTGATGTGACTACAGGCTCAGATTCTCTGCTATCTTTTGATGCTATTCAGCCAGCTTAGATAACCACAGATGCTTATTTAGTACATTGGTAATTCTGTAGTAAAATTATACTAATACAGTGGTTCTTATGCCTTTTCTGGATCTGGTATTAAGGATACAGACAGAGGAATGAAAGTACCTCCAAGCTTATTGATATTTCCTGCCATCTAAGTCCACATTGCTACAACAAGACTTAAACTGCTTTAGTTGACAATAAGGAAATAACAAAAGCAGTTTTAACACCATTGTTGTTAACATGTTGTAAGTACTCATCTAAGCATTATGTTACTCACCGTAATTGCAGACTGAATCAGGCCTCGCTTTGTCACAAGGTTTATTCCAAACTGAAGTTACTTCCGTTGGATTGTCCTTGCAGCAGCAACACACTTTAATAAATGAACAAGCTTGGGCAGCTTTTCCAGAACTGTTTAAATAATTAGTCAATAGCCATTCACACAGCATATGACAGAGGTGCTATTATTGTCAGGGAAACTACAGAGCCTGTGATAACAACTCCTGACTTAATCTGACCAGTTAGTTGAACATAACATGCCTGTAATATTTAAAGCATCGTATCTGATACATTAAAAAAAATACTATTACATTAGGGACATAAATTATTTTTAAGTGAGTTAACAAATTTTGCAGGTAGTTTTTAAAACTTGCTTGTATACAAATACCTTTTCCCTGCTGGGGATCCAGTTGCTCCATTTAGACTTTAGGCAAAAGAGATCACAAACTGCCTGCACACCTACAGTTCCCAGGTGATAGAACATGGAAAAAGAACCCTGACTTATTTCAAGTGCTTTGCAGCAGTTTGAAAAAACTAAAGTGGATCGCTGAAGCACTGAGTGGGACATAGTGTTTAAACAAATATGCCCTACAGAATCAGTTTGAGTGCAACGTCATGATGATGCAGCTACACTGTCACTGGCTCCAGACGTACCTCATTTGCAGTTAGCCAAGCTATTTGGACTGTTTTCCACTGCACATTGTACAGCATGTCCTATATTTGTACAGTCCTAAGCATAAGGGGACCCTACCCTTGATTGGCCTCTAGACGGTAGCAATAGTAATTATAAATATCAGGGAAGTAAATGATCACATAACACCTTTGATGCATTTTCTCCAGCATGCAACAGCAATATTAATATGTACTCCCGCACAATGCAAGCAGATTCTGATGTATGCGATACATTTTTAACACAATGGACGTGATCCAGACATTTCTGGCACCATCTTCTATTGTCTTTCATCACTTTGCAGAAAAGTTATGTAGGGTACTCTAGACTTGAGGTAGCTGTGGTCTAGTATTAAAATTAACGTTGAATAAAAAATCAAGTCTATTTAGCACCCTTTAGACAAGTGCTGGGCAAACAACCGTTTGTTTGCTAAAAAATAAATATTAAAAAAAATCACTGAATAAATGGAACAAATCATTTTTGTCCCACTCTATGTTCATACACTGTGCTGCAGAACAAATGAGATCTGGGAGAGACATTCACTTCCTCTGCTGCCTACTTTTTTCTACTTTAAGTTTATAAATAATTGATTTGGAAAAAATAATACCATAAAATAAACATATTTAGAATTCCACTGATGTCCCTTTTATGATAAAATCCTTGAATTCTTCTCCAAAAAGAAGATGAAATAAATTCAGACATGATAGAGATCTCACCCCAAATTAAAATCTGTTACTGAAAATATCAACATTTCTTACACCCTCACCTGAAGAGAGTTCATGAGACAGAAACTAATGAGACTGGTAAAGGAAAGCTATTTTTTTTACTTCATTTAGCTGAGATCTAGTCAATATCTTGATTTGTTTCCTTTCTTATTATGTATTATAATGGTACCAAGAGTTCCCAACCAGGAGTTTCCTTTCTTATTATGTATTATAATGGTACCAAGAGTTCCCAACCAGGAGTTGTCATTAGGGAGACATGATGTAAGATTGCCCCCTACAATTTTACAGACAGTAAGAGGAAAAGTACAGAGAAAGGAATGAATTGGGGAGAACTTTTACAAAGGCTTGTAAAAGTGCTGTTACATCCGTGGGTGGCATTTGCTAACAGCATAGTCTGAAGGGAAAAAAAAAGAAAGGGAGAACTGGTGAGGAAGGGGTAGGAAGAGAAAGAAAGAAAGAAAGGAGAACAAGGATGAGGAGAAGGAAACACATGACAGGCAATGAAGTGAAGCTGAAGTGACTGTAAAAAGACTATAACTGAAAAGAAAACAATATGGAAAGTAAAACTGCAGGGTGGTAAATTAGTATGTTGATATTGTCAGTGGGTTCCTGATAATTTTTACTGAAGCTGCTTCAGCAGATTCACATGACAACCTTGAACTTCAAGCAGAAGAACAGTTGACTGTTATGAAACTCTTGGTTTGGTTCAAGGTCAATCATGTGCAATTTCAGGATAATTTATCTTTACCTGCCTTAAAATCCAAAAGAAAGACAGTGTCAACTTCTGTGCTGCTTAAAAATTACTTCTACTGATAAAATTTTATTTGTTGTCTTCAGATAAGAGTAAAAAAATCCATGCAGTCATTAGAATTTTATGTATAAACAGTTATAATTTACTAGGCACTTTTCAGACATAAGGAAAATGATACTTTTCCCCCAAACATCAAAGAGATGAAGAAAGACAGCTCTTGGCAGAGGCCAACAGGAGCAGTAAAATAGGATTTTTTCTCAGATAACTTTGCCAGGAAAGGAGTCTAAGTATGTCAAAGTTCATAAATTTGGTGAGCTTGCTAAGAAAACTACTGGGAAGATGTTACCTGATATCATGAGCATCTTGTGTGGATCTAACACATTCTCCTCCCTAGACTTAAAAAAATCTAGTTCATCATAAGTAGGCAAACCGCAGCTGCAGAGGTTGTTCCTTAGGTCATTACATCACTATCTCACCTTTTGCTTGTCAAGCTCATTTAGTACCGAGGAAGGAGTCTTTTACGTATCATCCTTTGCTTTGCATCTTTGAGAACAGTGTTAAAATTAAGCACATGATGCCAGTGTTTGATGCTTTGCTCTCCACTGCCTTGAATGATCAACCTAGGTACACAATAAAAGGTAACCACTTGTTTGTGCGAGTGACTGAAAGCAGTTTTGCCAATAGGGATGTTTGGAATAGCATTTAATCTGAAAAGATAATTAATGTTTTCTTTGTTGTGCAACTGAAGTCTCTGGAAAGAGAATCATATCACATCTCTCAATAACATGCAACTGGGTGGTAGAAATTGGGTTGAACTAGACAGACAAAAATAACTTTGGGAGGAGCAAAGAAAGGTTATGGATCATGTGCTGATTTGTTTGTTTAATGTTGACCTATCTCTACAGCAGAGAGTTTAATGAGTTCCAGTAAGGACTTGCACCCAGCAAGTATAGCTGCAATTATTATGTGAGGGTTAGAAGTCTCTCTGTGGGCACTGGTTCTGTGCTGCATCTGTTCATAAAGGCAGCAGTATCTTTCTCAGCAGCTACAGATCAGACTTCCTAAGCATCCTTCCACTGCCCCCCTGTTAATAATTAAGAACAAAAAGAGGAATGGGATACACTGGATGGAAATATAGGGCATCTGCGGTTTCACTGAAGTTGTTCAAACTTGCAAGTAGAAAAAGGAAGAAAAAGTTTACTGGCTAAGACACTGTGAATATTTATTTGTATAAACCCGTAAATAGAGGTTGTATTTCTTTCTCCTTTAAAGTGCTGTTTTTTGTATGCACAGTTTTGGCTTCTGAGAGTTGAAGTCATGTCACTCATAGGTTCAGACTGTGACTGGATAAATTTACCAAAGACTAATCTATTGAGAGTTATTAAACTCAATGATATCATCTATAATTCAGGGTGTTCCTGGACCACAACTTCCCAGAGAGTAAGGGAACATTCAGGCTTCTCTGGTTTGTCTTCCTTCTTTAGCGACTATCACTGATACTTCATCTACTTCAAGATGTTCATCCATATAACAACCTGTTTCCCCTCGACACCTCCAAAAAAGACGTATCCCCCAATATACTTCTCTTCCTTCTGAAATAAAATGGTGGGTGGGAAATAAACGGGGGAGGAATCAGAGAAGAGCAGTGAAAAAAATGAAAGGAATAAGGAGAAATAGAGCACTTGCCACAGCCATCAGCTTTCATGGAGCCAGAGCTCTGGTCAGATCCAAAACATCTGCTCTCATGATGTAGCAATGAAACCCTACCTGTGTGATTTTTGTTCTTTTAAGGAATGGTAATAATTTATTTTCCTAATAAATCAGCTCATCTAGTAGAGCTGAGGAGCTTTCAGGCAATAAACACTTCTCCAAGTCTGCAACTGATGCTGCAAAATTCAAGACAGAGATTGCACTGTGAATCCCGTTTGCTTTTGACACTCAAACAATGGAGAGTGGTGGGTAACTGTGGAAGAGAAAAATAAGGTCATTAAAAGGTGAAGGAATTTTATGTTGATAGAAATGTACGGTGGAGGATGGTTAATCGTATGTTAACAGAAATGCTCAGTGTCAATGCTACACGCACAGGTCCGTAAATCTGAACACAACGCATCTACAGCAGAGTTTTACTTTTTGTTTACACATTCCTTTTTAGGTCTTATTTGTGAAACGCGGATTTGGAGGCCAGAAACGCCTCGGCTGGGGGCTGTCTGGCGTCTCGGTGCTTCACAGAGCGGGCTGCATTTCACACACACGTTTTCACGGCAGCGGCTCGGGCCGAGCCGCCCGGCTGCGATAGCACCGCGGGGGACTCCCAGCCCCCTGGAGCCCACTTCGGGCCCTTCCCTTCAGGGGTCGCGGCCTCCCAGCGGCGGGCCGAGGCCGGGCCCTCCCCCGCCGCCCCGCTCCGCCCCGCGGCTGCCGGCGGCGCCTCCATGCGCTCGGTCGGGCAGTGCGCAGCCGCGGCGGAGCCCAGCCGGGAGGAGGAAGCGTTGCGGGGCGGAGGGAAGGAGGCAGAGGCCGGCGGAGGCGGCGGCTCATGGCTCCGCGGGCGGGCGGATGAGGCGGGCGAGTGCGGGCCGCTAGCGCTCCCCGAGGCCGCAGCTCCGGCGGGGGGGCGAGGCGAGGCCGGCTCCCCCCCCCCCCCCCTCGCTTGCGGCGGCGGCTCCGGCTGCGTGTCGGGGGCGCGGCGGTGGCAGGTCCGGCTGCTCGTCGCCTCGCCGCGGGCCGGGGTTATGGCCCCTTGGGGGAGTACAGGAGGCTCCCCGGCATGGAGGTCAGCGCAGCTCCTGCTCCTCGTCGTCTCCTGCTGCGGTAGGTACCGGGGCAGCGACGCCGCCCGGCCGCGGGGGGGGTGGGGGGGACGAACAAAGCGGCCTTTCGGCGGCGGGCCCGGCCGGCCCCGGGGCCCCTCGGCCCGGGGCAGGGCCCGGGGGCACCCCCCTGGACCGCCCCCGTCCTGCCGGCCGGCCCCGGGCTTCCCCTTCCCTTCCCCCAGCCGCCGAGCCCGGCCGCTCCACGACTCGCTCTTTGTAATTTCTTTTTTATTTTCCCCCAACCCTGGTTGGGGGGCGTGGGTGGAAATCTCCTCAGGGAAGTCCTGCAGACGGAGGCTGGGATTTGGCCCAGCTGCCTTCGCCTTTATCTCCCGCAGATGTCTGCGCGGCTGGGAACTCCGGAGTTGGTGCGCGACTGCACAAACAAACAAACCCCAAATCCTCTGAGTCACGAGTAAGGGTTGGCTCTGGGTGGCCAGAGGATGCCTGGGAGATGTTCCACGCCGGCCAGGTTGGGACGGAGGCCACGCAGGATGCTCCCTCCCTCGGGGTGCCGAGGGGGTGTCGAGGCGCTGCTGTCGGGCGAGGAGTTTCTGGCACGGCCGGTGCAGGCCTCGCAGCGCGGCCAGGGACCTCCGCTTTTGTTCAGCGCGCCTGCAGCCCGTGCCAGAATGGCATTTCGTGCCTGGTTATTATCCCGTCTTTAAACGAAGCTGCTAACGAAAAATACTTGATGGTTGCGTGAGTGGCTGTGTTTACGTTGCTGCTTTATGGTGTGTAGGTAGCCCGGTGACATGTAATAGGGCAAACCCCAGATGCTGTGCGGTGAGTGTTGTCTCGCTTTCCCTCCCAGAGTTGTGTTTGTTTTACAAACTTGAGCGCAGGCTCAGCCGCTGGGCCCTGATGCGAGAAGCAGCCAGCTGGCGTGGAGCTGGGCATGTGCCTCACTCTCAGGGGGGCGTCAGCAGATGCCCTGGTTTAGCCAATTCTGAAGTTGGTGCCTTTGAACATGGGATTGGGAATATTAAGTTAGAATCTGTTTTACTGTTTGGTAAAACAAACTTGAGACCAGAGGGTTGATACACTCAGGTTTTGTCTGTGCGAAGGGCTTTGTCCAGTGTGTGCCTGTGCTCTGAATAGCAGTGCAAACTCTTGTCTGTAGATATACTGCATAAACTTCTAAGAATGCTTCCCATTTCATTGATAAATATATATTTAAGTGAGTAAAAGTAAGATAAGCTTCTTCACGTAGAACTACGGTTACAGCGTATCTGTAACTGAATAGTTACACTGGCGTAGTTTAATGTTTGAGTGAGCCCACTTGGATGAGCGAGGTAAGGTGCTGACCAACCTTTTAAATACACACAAAGCCAAAGAAGGGAGTCTTTATATATGCTGTTTAAAAAAATCATATGTCAAAAGCTAAAGTGAAAGCCCAACTGGAAAGCAGTTGGGTTGTGGTAGAGCAGGAAATGGTGGGGAAAATCTCAGTTCTGGAGATGTTAAGCTAACCTTCTGTTTATGTGCTTAATGTGCTTGAGAAATGTAACTTCTGTGCAGAGGTTTTTTTAACAAACTCTGTATTCTTCTGTTGTAATCTCCACAACTGAAATACAAAGTCAGATTGATAATCGTTGTGACAAACCTCACCAGCCTAACTTCAGTAGATAGTTTCAGACTGTGGTGCTATAGCTTTGGCACTGTTGTTAGCATTTCCATTGTAAAACTTAAACAAGCACAATTTTCTGTTGAGAGCGTATAGGCGTGTTTTTTGGTTGTTTGTTTTAACAACCAAGTAAAATAAGTGCCGAATAACATTTTTTATGGACCTTTACTCTAGATTTTCTAAAGTTTAACCAAGTACGAGGCAGGCTCCATAACCTTTTTTTTTTTTTTTTGCCTTGCTGAGAAACCCATTGCTATTCATTGTCACCATTGATGCAAAGGGGAAAGCAGCATCCACCTTCAGTCAGTGGGCTGCCTCATCCTCATGAAGGATTAATTTCTCCCTGGAACTTCTTGTTATAAATGTCTGAAGTTCTGACCAGTTTCACAGCTCAAAGGAAAGGAACGTTGTTCTTCCCACGCTAGAGCGTCCAAGAGGAGAGCAATCATTTGCTATGTAACAAAGCCCTATCTCTAGTACTCATTTTGGTTTGTCTTGTTCATTTCTCTGGGGAGAGGGAAATGGGAGTGGGAAATATTCCCCATTAAAGCATATTACCTTCCTGTACAACTGCTTTTAGTTCTTCCAAACTAAAATAATGTCACCATGGACTTTGATCAAGGCACTGCTGACAGCAGAGCTCTGGACAGCAGTGTTGATCCTGAGCAGAGTCTTGTAAATATCATTATGGTACTGCATGTTATGACTTTGAATACAGTAGGCAGTGCTCAGGGTAAACACATACTTGGAAAAGCAGTAGTGCATTGCTTTGGTTGACTTCGATTATGCAGTTGCACGGCTATATCCAGAATTTTCCACTAATTAAAATACTAAATTCATGGAGGTTGATATGTGGGCCTTGAGCTCTCCTGAGAATGTTTCTCTGTTTCCCTGTAGTTAGTGATTTTTTTCAAACCTTCCTTCTGATAATGACAGTAATTATAAAAAAAAATGAGAAGGAGGAATACTGATGTGTGAAATATTGGAAGAGCACCAACTAACAAGAAGTTTAGCTTGGTAGGATATTGGGCAGTAGTATTCACTTCTTAATATTACTGGCCTTCCTGTTGACTTGGAAATTTTATATCCAAGAAATACTTTATTATACATCTCTCTATATAATTCTGGCATGGCTTTTACCTGGATAACCGTGAAGATATTTCTGCGTATTTCAAAGGCCTTAACAGTTGCCTGTTTTCAAAACAAAGCTGTATGTTGCATTAAGTGATTTCTGTAGGGGAAAAACATCATTTGAGAAATTGGTTGTATTCTCTTGAGGGCAGGATTTTTCAAAACAGAGTTTGATGATTGATTAGCTGGAAATCAAATGAATTTTGTTTTCTTGTGAAAACATCAGCTTGGATTTGAGAACTGAATTTCTGTTACATTAGATTTTTATTTAACCCTTGGCAGGATGATGGTTTATATCTTGCAGGTGCTGTAATAGCATAAAATAGCATAAAATGCTGTAATGGTCCTGTGTTTTCAGGACCAGTTAGGGAGAGATTGGCGTTCCAGAGCAGAACTTAAGTTATGAAGTCTCTGGAGTGGCACAGTGCAAAAGCTAAGGCATGTGTTCATTTGGGATATAGTTTGGAGATGTGGATAGTCACCTTCTTTGTGTTGCTGCTGAATCAAACTTTTTATTATCTTAACTGTAGCTGTCATTCCACTGTGTAGTAAGAATTTCTGTCCTACTCAACAGAAAACTACAGCAGACTTTATTGCGTGTTGTAGAGTTGGTACTGATCAATGCCGAGGTACAGTAGGCAAATTACCCTACTTCTGCCTTCACCAGATGTAACGAGTATAAAAGAAAAGTATTTACAGAAGTAGGACTGTGTGACTGAAACAGCTCGAGGGCAGAAGTTGGTGGAATGATAGAGATCAGTCTTACTTCTCCATATCTACAGGATGGATTCGGGGCTTTACTTAAGTGCTGATGAATGAGAATCATTAGAAGAGGTCAGAAAATGGTTATTCCCAGAAATCATAAATGAAGCAATGTTGCATGTTACCACTGAGACTGCAATGCTATTGACATTATTCTGGTCCATGAAAAGACGAGACATACAGGCTTTAAAACACTTAGTTCTGGATTAGTACCATCCCAGGTTTCTGTGGTACAAATGGTGATTGAGATTACATTGAGATCACACATGTAATCCATCGTTGATGTGTTTTTTCATGGTTTTAAGATCAGGCAGGTCAAATTGTCACAAAAGTTCACCAGTCTGGTCCCAAATTTTAGTTTCATGTTAGTTAGCTGACAGTGGCATGAGGAAAAATAAAATTTTCTTCATTTGCTTTGTTTGAAAGAATAGCTTGAATCCTGTAAGCAAGTAAAGTCTGCCAGCCAATTTATTTCATTTTCTAAAGAAGTTGTGCTATAAAGCCAGAACACGCTGTCATGAAGGAATGACTTGGCTTAATAGACCATTGTACCTTAAACTCTTAAATGTCACTTTTTAGTGATACTTCTGGGATACGTTGGACAAATAAGTTTTGCTAGGAAGTAAATCATATTATTGGCAAAACTGCTGCATTTAACATATTAGAAAGATTTTGTAGTCCTTAAAGAGAAAATGGCCTAATTTTAATGGCATAGCAATTTATATTGTCTAAGAAGTTTATCATCTGTCGAGTTATGTAAGTACATACTCAACTGGCTGTTCAGAGCCGCAGTAGTCAAAGTACCTGTGAGGTCATGTGGATAATACTTTGAGTGTTTGTCTGAGAGGAGAAGAAGAAAGCACATCCTAGACAACCTCATCGCAAAAAGAGTTTGAAAATATAATCTAAGGTAATTGGGGTGATTTTAAGTACGCACTAAATGAGAACACCGTCAGCCAGAGGATGAGCAGAGAGGTACTTGTAGCTGGAATCAGGACAGAAGCCATCTTACTCCATTATTGTCATCAGAGCAAAATGTATAATTAGCTTGGCTTTTACAGCTTTTTTCTGACATTGCTAGGAGAAGAAGAGCACTGCTGGGTTGGAAGGGCCCTACGGGTGAATCTGTGTGACTCCTTTGTGTCACTGGGTCCTATTTCAATATCAAATAGATGGGCACCACATCTGTATTATTTTCAACTGAGCACAATGTATATTGTTTTATATTTTTCCCAACTAAGACTTGCAATTATGATCAGTCTTATGGTTCATTAACAGATCTCAAATTCTTAAAGTTAATATTTTGATACGTTAGTTATATAAGTAGCCCTGCACACATTTACCTTTTGCCATAGCTTTTTTTTTGTCCTAGCTTTCCAAGCTGCAGAAGGCATTTTTTTTTTGTCCTTGTTAAGTATGAGATTCATTCCCTTATTTTTTATATTCACGAGTATTATTTGTACTGCATACATAGTCTGTTTTTGTTTTCTGAGATGGCTCTGCATTTTCCAGGGGTAGTGTTCCATTTATATTGTCGCAGATAGTTAATAGTGATGCTGAGCACTGGAACAGCTAAGATATCTAGCAAGGCACTAATTGAGAGTGTGATTTGTTAACAAGCTTGGATTTTTAATTTTTATTTTTATTCTTGCTGTCTCGCAGTTCACATAATCACACTTGTATGCAGCACAGAATTGCTAGCTCTAACATTTTGTGGTGCCAATTATACCAAGGTGTCAGGTGGTCGGTAAGATTCAGCCTGCTTAGTTGACGTGGCTTTAAGAAAACATTGGGTAGCAATGTGTTTATTGGTATGGGAGATGGCTGTAGATCCAAGTTCCTGTGTTTATCCTGTCAGTAGCAAGCAGTGCTCCCAGTGGTTTATATTAGCAGGCTCTGATACCTTGCTCTGAAAAGTCGTGTTCTCCTGACTACATTTCGTGGCATTTTCTACCCTTGACTTTTTGACATAGTTGTTCCTTTAATAATATTTCATTACATTACAATTTTCAATTGCACTGAAATACATAGTATTGATTCTCATGAATATCTAGGCTGAAACTACTACAGTGAGTGTGACGCAGTGCAAATACTGCCAAAGGCACTCTGCTGGACTTCGGTTCTGACTTGCTGTTCTGACCAGATGCTTTAAACTTGGATGCACTGCAACTTTTCTACACTGTTAACCTGTTGATGAAAGAAAGGCTTTTTAGCAAGGCAAATATGTTGAGTAGTGATCCATTTGATTCTTTTCCCCTCTAATCTAACAGTCTGAATCTTAGGTTATGAGGGCAACGGTGATAAGTTGCTCATCAGTTTCTTCAGAAACAACTTTCTGGAAATAGACAGGAAAAAGTGTCAAAAATCTTTTTTTGCCCCAACTTGTTACTGGATCAAAAGTTAGAAAGCAATGATAAAAATAAAACTAAGCCTTTAAGTGGAGTGCATCTGGGGGGGAATAATCATACAGAAACATTTGGCTTAGTAGCTGCAGTTGTCATAAGATAGTCTCTCTTTTCACATAAGCATCTTGTGATATATAGGTACTTTCTAGTTGGTTAGGGAAATTTGCTTGACATGCAAGAAAGCTGAACTTAACTTACTGAGAATTACAGAGTTTCTGCAAAGCAACGAAAGTGCACTATTTGCATTTCTGCGTAAGGTGAAAGTAAGCTTGAGCTGTGTTTTTAGGCTGTGATTTGCATGTTTGCACGCACCTGATGGTGTGTCTGTAATTTGTGACTACCCTTCCCTTAACCGAGATGTTTCTTCTGCCAAGTGGAAGTCCCCAGGACTGACTTCGTATAGCAGTTCAGAGCGGTGTTTAAGTCAGTTGCAGACAGAAAACAGGAAAGTGATCCTCTAATAAGCAGTGTGAGCACAGTCTGGTATGTGGTAGAAGACTGTGGTGTTTAAAATTTAGGAAAAAAAAAACACTCTGGTAGAGGTTCCTGTAACTTGGTTTTATTATTCTAGCTTTGTATGAACCCACTGGGAGACAGCTCCTTCTGAAACTACAGGTTGTGGGAACAGGTCTCTCCTATAAAAGATTACTTTTCCTCTAATCTATAGATCTATACTATCTTATTAGTAATAAGTTTGTTCTATTCAACGCCTCTTAAAAATTTGATGAGCTTATTCATTTAAGGAATTGTTCCTTTCAGAATAACTTCGTCATTCTGAAATTTTTCAGAAGCGAGCAAATTGAGAAAAGGAATTGGACATCTGGTTGATGTGTCTCGGAGAGGGGAAAGCATGTGCTTGTGTTCATGTGTTCTGGCTCATAGGCTTTACCTGTACGTGAATTTTTGTTAGCACATTTTTTTATGCCTTACAAATCATATTAGAATCTAAGAATGAGTTAGTATACCCCTATAGGGTATTCTACTTCCATGGAATTATATCTTTAGTATTTCGAGTAGAAGAAAGTAAAAGCCTCAGCTAGGGATAGTGTAGAAACTGGGACTGAGAATTCTAATGAATATGGTCACCTCATGCAGTAAACAAATCCTCATATATAAAAATGCATCGCTTTACCGCATAGCTTTAAGTGGAGGCCTTAGCACCCCCCTCCCTTTCCTGCTGAAGGAAGCCGTTTTCAAAGAGAGAACGATTCTAGAGCCCTAATTAACATGCTGTCTTATTCGTTGCATTCTTGTATTTACTGCAGTCTGTTCTTCATACTGCTAAGCAATTACACTTTTCCATTTGCTCTCTTCTAAAGAAGTGCTCAGAGACAGTGCACAGGGATTTAACTCCAAATGCGTGTCTAAACCGTATGGAAATATTTGTAACTGGACTTGGGAGAGTTCCTATTTCTTTTTTTTTTTTTTCAATTTGTAATTATTTGAAAGTACGGAGATGCAACATTTCTCCTGTCCATGATGCAAACACCTGTTTAAATATTCCCAAAGAGATGCCTGTTGGCAAGACAGGAAGATGAATGATAAAATCGTCAAGCACCAGTGTCTTGATCATACTGACATGCAGGTGGATGTACTGCTTGGGATTGATTGGGCAATTGGGTGATTAGTAGAAACTGAGCTCCCATTTGTGTGCCTTTCTGTTGTTTATATGTTTCCTACCCAAAGGTTTGAATAGAATGACCAGTCCCATGGCTAGAGATACTCTTGAAGACTGGAAGGTTGGATGGCAAGGAAGGAAAGACTGGAAAAGTCTTGAGAAGATACGTTCATGTCTAACAGTGGCAGAACCATCCTTTAATACGGAAGGGAAAGTGCAAGCTCTCAGGGAGAGCAGCTGTTACTTAAGAGGCTGTGAAAATGGCAGTAGGGGTAACGGCCTTTTTATTTTAAGGGGTGTTATGGTGACTGTGTGAGCATCTAATCAGTCTAAGTTGTTACTCTTAAGAATTATCAGCAGTCGAGAAAAGGGGCTGGAGTGCAGCTTGTGCTGCATGTGAGTCCATCTCTCCATGTGGTCCATCTCTCAGGTCTCAGGAGTATGCTCCGGCAGCGAGATGTCACAGAAACTTGAGATTCCTGCTTCTTACCTGTGCTTTAGAAGAGATAAGTGAACGAGCAGACATATTAGAGGATTTTTGTAGCACAGCATATGGCTTTTGTCAGCATTTTGAAACATCCTTTTTTGTGACCCTGGCGTGTGTTACTCTTCTTGCTGACAGGGCGTTTGGGCTTTGTGCTTCGCTGCTGGCTGTGTCTCGGCACTGAGTGCTCCTCGAGCGTAGTTATTACTGACCTCCCTGTTGCTGCTGATCCAGCTGCAGCAGTTTGCAGTGCCTGATGTTGTCTGGCTGTCTCTTTCCTATCCCTGATGTGAAGTCATCTGTTGTGTCTGTTGCCTGTGCACACTGCAGCGAAGCTTCAGTGCTACCACAGTTCTAAAGAGTAACCCAGCATACCAAGGCTGAGTGACAATGTTACTTACCACTCTCTTGTGAAGTCCACAATACTAAATTTCTGTTTTTCTTCTTCAGCAGTGGAAATCTGTGGACAATACCTGGGGCCTGTAGAGCCCTTTTGCCTTAATGCTAGAAATGTATAAGACTTGGCAAAAGGAGTATACCTTTGTCTTCTTGCTGTAGTGAGGAGCACAGTCAGCTTTCCCTGCCGTCTGTTGGAGCAACACAGCTTGTCTGTGGTGTCTTTGGGTCCAGGAGGAGTTTTCCTGGAACAGGAGATCCAGTATTCCAGATGTGCAGGTTAAAAGGAGCAGCAGTGCTGCAAAGTGTTTGCTGTAATGGTGTCTCCAGGGATGACCCCCTTTGAAGTCAGGCTGCCCAGAGTGTCAGGTTAGGGTCATGGCTAGGGGAGTGAGACCTCCCTCTGCACTCCCAGCTAACAAAAAGTTTAGTAGTGCTCATTGCTGACTTTCTAGAATCAGCATCATGAAAGATTCATCAGTACATCTGTCTCAAAATGTCAATTAAAAGCACAGAGGCCAGGAATGCGTATGCAGGGACCAAGTGAATATGTTTGAATTGCTCTTACCAGTTTTCTAGAACTCACCCTAGTTTCTGGTTCTGCAAAGGAGATGGACCTGAACTCTGGGTAGCTGTTTCGGGCTTTGCACAAGAAGGAGATAGCCATAAAATGCAGTAGCTTTTAGAAATTACTAATAACCAAAGTAAATCTGAATTTAAATTTTTAATCTGAGACACTGCTTGCTGACTGTAGTGTGCATTTGGGAGCCAATAAATTGCTCAAAGCACTTAATTTGAAATAAACATCTGCACTTTCTCATGCATGCGTGTTACTTAAGTAAAATGATCACATCAAACAGTAGCTTTTCTCCAAAGGAGGATGACGTATTCTGATGGGAAGGAGAGCTGGAATAGCTTTAAAGTTGAGAGTTGTTGCACACAATTTATAAACTATTGCTATATATATGTAAGGATTATGGCATTAGATCCTTATTAAGCAACTCCTTCATGCCTGCACTGAAATGCTGTATACTTTGATATATTTTTAAAGTGTCTGAAGATTTTTTTTTTTTTTACTTAGACATGTAATCGGGGTTTGTGTTTTGCAGTTCATGAGGTTCCATTGTTCTGGCCTACTCTTCTCCCTATATCTGGAAATCTGCTATTGAAGAGAAGGGATGTGTACTTAACTGAGATATATGCTTTGTTATTACATAAAAGTGGATAAATAGAAATTTGAACGTGTAGGCATTATGTCTGACATCGATCTTCTACTTGTCACCATGCCGTGTCATATTTCTTGCTATTTTAAAATTCTATGCTTTTCTTTCAAAAGGGTGTAGGAGCAAGTGCTGAATTTTGTTAGCAGGTTGGCTTTTAATAGAGTGAAATGTCTGCCTGTATATGTAATTTTTAACTGTTTATTCTACAGCAGAATTAATGCTTTGAAGCCTAATTTACCCATTTTTCTTTTCAAGCTATATTCCTTAGAAAGGAAATCCAAGCCTTAGAACTGCTCTGTGGAAATACAGAGTGAAGCATGCTCAAGATTTATTTATTTATCAGTATTAACAAATACTGAACCACTGCCTTAGCCTTTTCTTAGTGAAGTTAGTTATTGACTTCATCTGTAATTCTGCTAATGGAAGTTGACAAAATTGAGGTAAACCTGTGGTTTTCTGATGTGAATGTAACTTTGTGTAAGTGCTAATAAGTTTTCTGTCTGTTTTGATTATGTATATACCCATCTGGAGGGGGAAGGGTGTGGATTTTTAATCCAAGCTCAGCCATGATTTTGCTGTGCTTTCTTGTGGTCAGTGTAAATTTTACTGCTGCTGGCATCAGTAAGACCAAAGTCAAATCAAAATGAACTGCTTTTAAAAAACAGTTAAAATTGTTACCTGCAGTTTCATAACTATAAGCAAGGAAATTGACTTTAGACCTTAGGAATTTTCACTGGCATGTTTCTTAATTCAAAATTATCTTTATAAAAAGCTGCATTTGTAAATTTTACCCAGCCAGGGTTGTTGTAGGCTATTCATCTCTGGTTTAGGTGATCCACTTCAGAAAGCTATGCAGGTTTTGTTTTGCCCTGAGAGGGTAAAGGCTAACGTGAATGACTTGTACATTCACTTTTAGCTGCAGCAAGCCTAGCAGTCATCTTTCCGGGGACTGAACTGGATAAAATACTTTTAAGAGTGAATATACAGACCTCTTGAGAAACCACATTGTCTTAGCGTGTCCCAGCACCAGTAATAACTGAAACAGTGTAAAAGTCAGTGCTTAGCCTCTGCGTATGTCTGTAAGTGATCCTGAAAGGAAAAATCAAGTAAGTAGTGAAGTGGATAACAATCAGTGGTAGAGTATAAACAGTGCAAGAATTTGCAAGTATTCTGTCTTCACAGTAGGCACTTACCACAAATAAGTTGTACTCTTCAGTTTTGCAATATATACCGACTTCAAAGTACTTCCTAATTTTATAAAGTAATGCGTGTATATACTACAAATAGAAGATGAAGAATGGCAAACTCATACCATGAAATATTCCAATGAAGAATGGCAAACTCGTACCATGAAATATTCCAATGAAGAATGGCAAACTCATACCATGAAATATTCCATACTCCTTTATACTTCTTTTCCAGAACCGTACCTCGTGTAGCGATGCCCTCTTCCTTTTTTTGAATGGTGAACACACAGCGAAACCGATGTCCTTAAATTGTGGCTTATTATTATTCATTGGGCAGAGTTGCCAGTAGGAATTGTAAGGGATGTAATCTGCTTTCATCAATGCACAAGTGTAACAATGCTTTTCATGCAAATTGAAAAGAAGCTACATCTGAAAGAATACAACTGCCTGTCAAATTTGGTTAATGGTATTAACGTAAAATGCTAGTATCTTTGCACATAGCTATTTTCCAAAGCATTCTTCATCCCATTCTTCACAAGTCAGTTTGTTTCACTCGAACAGTGGTTGAATTTGAGTGTCCCAACAAATAGCTGCTGTTTGAGGTTTTTTCCCTAGTTGACTTAATTCATACGTAGCATCTCTTTGTAAGAGAGCACTTGGGTATCAAGCAGTGACTTTCTGGTGCTAAGCTTTCTTAAAAAAGGCTTATGCTGGAAGGATACCATCAACCTAACTGACACCTAAATTTACTGTGCTTTACTGATATGACCTGCTTGGAAAGAAATCTTCAAAGAATATTTTTATTTTAGAATATTTTTTGTGCAGTTGCCTAAAAGCTCTTTATTATCTACGGATTAAGTATTAAGATGGACTAATAACCCCTCACACTAATAGTGTTCCTGTAAATTATTCTTGTTTACAGGGTAGAAGGTGAAGCACAGAATATAAAAAGCTGCTCCATAATTGTTCATGAATAGAGTCTGCTACTTCCCATTTCTTGTCACTTCTGATTTTGTGCGTACAGTGGGGAGCATCAGTTTGGTTTAGCTTAAGGCAGAGTCAATGTGGGAAAAGGCAAGCTTATTAAAAGGATGAGAGGCAACAGGAATGTGACTTACTGATCTGAACCTGTCTTCAGAGAAGTCTCTTTTTCTCACTTCTCAGTGTAGACAGACGAGTCTGATTACTTAAATGCCTGAAGCTCGGTAGCGTGCAAGTCCTGAAGTGTGCTAAATACATGTATCTTAGAGGTTTGCTTCACACCTGGAAAGTTACTCACTCAGAGGAGGGAAGATCAAGGGTGAAGAGTGGTCCTAAAGCACTTAAATGCAAATGGCACCCTTTCGGGAAGGATGCAATTGCTGACTCTTTGTGGAACTGGAAGGAGGCTGCTTTGAGAGCGGTGTGTGTGTTACCACTGTATTTAAAACTTCAGCTCCCATCCCTGTCTGTTTTTAAAACTGTAAGTACCAACTCATTTCTCTCATCCCCAAAATGCCAGTCCTCTTCTGCTACAACCCATTGTATATTTAAGCTACTCTTTATTAAGTGGATGGATGCAGTTTAGTGATGATCTGCTGCTGGTTAGAGACCTTCTTCAGGCCAGCCATTTTACTGGAAGCAGAAAACTAAAAACATTTCTTCTTAAGCATTATAGTATTCTGTGTGGAGTTTATGTGTTACCCATTTAGTAGCAGGTAATTTTGCAGTGAAGCATTTGTGTTGGAACACAAGTAGAAATATACCTTTTAATTAAATTAAAACTGGATTTTGGGGACTGTCACCCTTCTGCCAAATGTGGTAGAAATAGACCAAAGTATTGAGAAATAAGTGTACAGATGCACACAATTGCTCTTTATACTACGTGATCCATTGAAAACCAGTCTCAAGTTGATACACAGATAGCCAGATAAGAGTGAGGATGAGCAAACTGAACAACTCAGGTGGCTTTGGGAGTATCGGGTTGTGAACTGGGTGGATGGTGGGTTGGGCAATAATTGCATTACTTGACCTTCAGCCATCTAGTGTTCCTCTGAATGGTTCTGGCAGGAATTTTCTCAGAGGGAGAGTAGAAACGTTTTGATACAGTATCCTGTATTTTTAATAAGATTTTTTTTGGTGGTCCCTTGGAGACCCAGGAGTTGGACTTGATCTTTGTGGATCCCTGCCAAGTCAGATATTCCATGATTTATTTTTTTAAGATATTGTAATTGGACTGCAGAAAAAAATCACAAGTTGTTAAAGCTCTTAGCAGAAAGGAAGTTAATGTCTTATGTAAATGTGTGAGAACATTTTTTGGTCAAGACAAGAAAAATAAGAGCTGAAAGAGCTTGTGTTGAGGCAAAAATGGAGATATGGCATATTAGGTGTAGGGATAACATGCTGGAAAGTAATTATGAGTATGAATGTCAGAGTAAATGGTGATAAGGATTTTGGAAATACCTGTTAGAGCACATTTTCCTCTCAGAGGCATTCATTCCTCTGATTATGTTCAAGCCTACTTGTGCTTTTGTCATAGGAACTCTCTCCTAGAGCGTGTGTGTGTTGGGGTATGTTCACTCCTGTTGCTCTGCCTTTACCTCCCCAGGGAGCTGGTCCTTTGGTAAGGTTCTCCAGTGTACTGTGGTGTGAGGCTTGCAGTGCTTTCTTCGTGAACATCCCAGGGTCTGGAGGGGACAGGGAGCATCGTGAGTGTGTGAACCCTCATTTGTACTTCTGCCCTTCTGCGCATCAGCCTGAGAACAGGAACATCGCAATTCAGCAGCCTCACGCAGTGCTGGAGCTGAGAGGGATGGTGTAGCCTCAGGTATGGCCACGATTATGAGATCTGCTTCAGTTAAAGGAAGCAGCTTATTTCTTGGCCATCCATCTCCATAGAGCTTTCTTGTTAAGATGGTAACGTTAGGTGGAAGTGAATGGTCCAGTTCACAGCTCTGTAAATGTGCCTGTCTATTTGAAGGTTGTCCCTGACTTTTTCAAATCTGTTTGCTCTTTCGAATCACTGTGAGCTTACATTTGAGACATGAAGGTTCAGTGTGCCGTGAGACACCGAAATTGGCTTTATTTGACAGAGATAAACAAATAAACGTCATAAATTTTCTAGACATTTCCAATTTCTTGCAAAATGCTCAGATTCAAATCATGATTGTGCTGCACTGAGGTACACTTACGTGCTTGGCAGAGGTGCATCTGTACGTGTTTGAATGATGAGTAGGAAAGAAGGATGTCGTTTGAATTCTGCATTATGGACATAGCAATTTAAGCTGAAGGATGCGGGACTTCTCTTGCATGCTTAGAGTTGCTGTAATATAATAAAACACAGGATTTTGTGACCCATACGATGTTATACTTTTCTTACTGGCTCTATTGAGAGTAAGCACAGAAAGTGCATTTAGGGTCTTACAAACAACCTTCATTGTATTCTTTGGCATCTACAAGTCATTGTGATCACTTAATTTCTGTAAGAAGTAATAGTCTTTCAAAAAAACCCAAGTTTTCCAGTAGCGATTTCTTTGTCCCAAGAATGCAGTTTCACAGAGGGGAAATTTTACGTGAGTGCTTTGAAACAAAGTTAGGTCTGCCCTTTTTGATGAAGTTAAACATGCTGTGGCTGTCTTGAAATTTTGCTGTACTCTGAATTGCAGCTGCCTACACTGGCCGTCCAGTCAAATGCTTATTCAACCCTACAGAAGGGATTTCTTTGCTTCATTTTGTAATTGTGGAGCCACAGTGCTATCCAACAGTATCTTGTTTCTAGGTCCTGATAGTAGAAGATTGTTTAACTTTTTTAATTACTGTGAATCCCCGTGGCGAGAGGCTCCAGGATCCTGCAGTTCTTTCCAATGAGAAAAAGAAATAGTCTGGCTGTCACATGCACTTCTGTTCATTGCATATAGAGGTGGCAGTGTTAACAGTCTCTTGATATTGCAAGTACTATTTTACAGCTGTTTTCATGTAACATCTTCTGTCTCTATAACTACCTCCAACACAAAATAGTTTAGACTTTCCTAAATGCTTCCCAAAGTTTCCAATGGACAGACCTTTCCATATGGTGTGCAGAAGTTTGAACTTTGATTTGAGTTATGTGGGAGAAAGAAGGAAGGCGAGGGAGAGTGAGGGAGCTAAGCAGCGAGTAGCTCTTAAAGTTCTGCTTCACTTGGTTTTTCCGACCAACAGGTCTGCAGTGGTTTTTTGCTGATAGCCTTCTCACTTATTAACACTACTTGGGTTTGTCCATTTTTCCTTTTGTGCTGGGTAGATGTCTACATGGTATGCACAAAGCTGTCATATTTGCTTTCCTCAAACATTCCAGCCACTGCTGTGGCTCCTATAAAGCACCACCGTCTGATTACATTTTGGCACCTCGTGGGCAGGGATTTCCAATTGTTTTATGTATTGTTCTCTCTTACTGTCTGTTCCTTTCACTGGTAAGATGTAACATACACTGTTCTCACAAAGCAGGGAGCTCTGTGGAGCAAGAGTTGATTTTTGTGTTTGTGTCTTGCTCCTGACACAGTAAAGCTATAATGATGATAAATGCTTACTTGTGCTTTTAGGGAAAAAAAAATAATCAATATTATATATCATTGTGTTTTATAACTAATAGGAGCTGAGTAGGGGAGAATCTAAACTTTTTACAAATTCACTTTTGCAGATGTCATTTCAGACACTGCGTGTCTGAAGTCAGAAGTGTTAAACTGTGTCTCGTAACGTGCAAAGTACAACACGAGCATCTTTCTTGCAGGACAAGAACCACAATTTTAACAGCGGATAACATGGAAGGAGGGGAAAATAATCTGCATTTTAAAGAGAGGGAAATAAATACTGGTGTGAGTCTTGGAGTTTTATACCTGTTCTCTATTGTTCTTTAATTAGATAAATATATGTAGACTAATTCTAGTCTTTTGAAAATATTCATTGAGCTCCTCAAATTTACTATTTTAGAATCAATGATTTGTGCTCTAACAGATTTTTAGTGGAAGTATATGTGGGTCTTGCTTAAAACATTGGAGAGAAAATAAGCTTCACTGGATTGTAAATTTTACAGGATATTTCCCTTATTATTTGTTTGTTTTTATGAAACTAACGTGCTTTCAACAAAAAGAATGAAAAAGTAGCAAGGCTGACACACAACAGAACTATTCTATGGGTGTTGCACATATTCATGCAAGTGTGTGCACACGTGTTTGTACCAGGAATGTGCCTTGGCTATTAAACATCTTAAGAAAATGAATTTCACGTATTGTAGGCAATCTGTCTAACTAAACAATCTAAGTAATGTCTGTCTTCTTTTTGAATAGAAGCAATTCACGGTGCGTGTTGAGGAATGCAGCATGTTATGACTGGCAACCTGCAGCAAATTCAGCTCTTCCTAACTCCTGAGGATATTTAATAAACAGCATAGTTTAGGCAAGTCTAGAAAAATTATTGTAGCTAAGTAATAGTCTTTTCTGTCATAGCGATTGAGATTTTGAAGCTGACAACTGTAGAGAAGCAACTACGTGGATTGAATGTCTTTTTATTAGTGAGAATAGAAATGTCTACGTGTTGTAGTTCCCTCAAAACTCAGTGACATCTCCATTTCTATCTGCTATAACTAGAGCAGATCAAATTATTCATAATATGGCATGAATTTTGCATGTGGGTGTTTGCACAAAATTAACAAAAAGCCTTGTCTTACAGGAGTTGGAGGCACAAGCAAGAAGTGTGTTCCCTGCGGGGTTTTTCCCTGCTTTGCCTGTGCTTTTTACCACGTTGTCGCAGTTCATGTGAACAGGGGTGTGCTGAGCAACACTATGCAGGGTTACTTCTACACTCCAATAGCTTCAATGAAGCATTAATAAGGGACAGAGGTTCTGTCCTGTGTATTGGAAGATAGCTGGGCAGACTGTGTGACATTTTGTGTAAGCTCAGTTTCAGTCTGAATAGGTGCTAGGGGTCTAAAAACTCCCATTGGCAGACTTTGCATAAACAAGTCTGCACAAGTATTTGCAAGGTTTGTGGTTTCTGTGAACTTCTTTTGTAAATTAAGGAAAACAATCTTGGGAACTTTGCAGTGCTTTTTAATTCTATCAGAAAGAAAATCAAACACATGAAGGAGTATAAAAGGTTGTCCAAGTTAAAGGTTTATTTCTAGTAATAAGTAGCAGGAAGGGAATAAAACAGTTTTATCTTTCAAAAGAGTATTTTTCATAGATGCAATGAATTGCTGTACTTCTATGATTTTTATATTGGATGTTTGTGCATGTAAATACAATGTTGCTTCACTGTCCTCTCCAGTAAAGAGCTTGCATTCAGTTCAGTTAATGTCATTATGGCAAATGCAGGTGGGTTGTTTCTCAGTTAATTTGTGTTTATTGTTGTTACCTTCATGAAAGCCTAGTTGAAGCTGAGTGGGTATCTACTCGTCAACTCTGGCGTTCCCTTGTTTGCTCAGGCTGCTTTTTCATCACTAGGAACCCAGCTAACTCAGAAGTTAGATTTATCAGTCCTCTACTTTTGTGCCTGTCAAATGTATGAAATTTCCTCCTTGATTTATGCCTGAATTGTAATATCTTAGCCTATCTGTTGTGTAAAGGCTTTAAAATAATTATTTCATTTGGCTTTATTGTATGAAACCAACAAGCTTAGTGCTTTCTGCATTTTAAGGCCATTATTCTCTGGACATATTCAAGGCAGTTGTTAGTGTTTTTTGTTTGTTTGTTTTTAGTGAACATGGCTAGTTTCTAGTATTGTCCTTTTTCTCTTTTGAGCCATCGGTCACATGTGATGTAGGCCCCTAATAAAGAAATAGCAGTGAAGTAGTGTTTTCCTTTTCTTTAATAATCCTCGTGATTCTGTTCGCCCCCCTGCTTCCCCCAGTAGAATGTACTCCTACACTACTTAAGTCTTTTTTGGAAAAAATCAGTTGTAAATCTGAGTCATGCTGTCATATGTAACCAGAATCTTAGATGTTTTGAGGGTTTCTGGTAGGGATTCTTGGGGTAATGGCAGATAATGTTTTCATTTCTGCAAGCTTACATTAGATTTATGATGGTTGCTGTATTAGTTTATGAATAATGATTTCATTTCTTCTGAGTACTTTTTCAAGACAGAACAGAATCAAGACATTGAAAGAAGACAGGGTATCCAGCTGTATTATATCTTAAGAATATATGACCTGAAGCTCTGCTTTTAACATCTGATACCTGACAGAGCTCTGAAATGTTCTGGTTGACTGTAGATGGTTTTTAGATTTATTTTTATATATAATATACCAGCTGTATGTATAGACAGTTGCCTACTACCATGTGTTCCTATTGTTGCAAGGAATTAAGAAGGGAAATCAATCTAAACCTGCATGGAGCAAAAGCAAAACCAGGTATTTTACTGCTGCAACAATATAAAGAAACCGTAGTAGATAAAAGTATGAAGCATGTGGAGAGTATGAATCAAATCTGAAATGCTTTTTCCCCCTACTGTATAAGTACTATGCAGCCCACACATCAAATTTTTCCCCTAGTCTAGCACTTCTCAAATGAGAAATACTTCTAGTTTCTGAAATAGGATTTCAGAAGGAAAGAATAGTTATTGCAACTGAACTTGTACAAAGGCTCTGAACAGCCCTTTGTTAAAATAATTGAGCTTTATTATTTTTAAGCATAGCTTTTTAAAATAGCAGAGAGACTCTGGCTTTTTCAAGGTTTGTAAGTAATAAGGCAGTGGCATGTTTTTGAATGAGAGGGTAAATTGCTAATTTGCATTCATAATAGGTCCTAATCAGTTAAGAGGAGGTGCTGAAGCCTGTTCTAAAACCTTATCAAGGAGATGATTTAGCTAAGGGTGGGTAGGCAGTATGGTCTCTTTTTTTCCCCCTAGTTTCTATTTTATTCCTTCTCCTCTGATTTCCTTACTTTTTTTAATTACTTGAGATTGAGCTGTAAATTCACTGTTTGAAGTGTTTAATTGTTTTTAGATTTTTTTTTTTTTTCCCCAACTCCCCATTTGGCTAATCCAAACTGCTGCCCTAGATTACCACCCGAGGGCAAGTAAAACTCACAGGCAGTGGTGTCAGTCAAGTATCTGACTTCGTACCTGGCTGAGCAGAAGTACGGGGTTTGACATGAATAGAACTACTTATGTGCTTAAAATCAGGAATCTTGCTGAAGCTGAGCCAGCATCTCTGCTAGATTTCCAATTTCCACTACTTGCTGCCAAGTATATTAGAGCTGACTATAAATAGTTTGTGGCATTTTTGAGTGGGAATTAAATAAAAATAAAAAATCAGGCTCTCGGCTGTCCCCACCTTTTCTAACTAGAGGTGATGAGTTTTAGTTGTTTTTTCCAGAAACTTTAATACAAACGTCCTCTTTAAGTTAATAACTAAAACAACTTGACTTAAAGTTCAGTTTTAATTATGTGTACTCAATTAAAAATGTATTGTGGAATTCACAGGTGCTTTTGTACATAATATGTAAAAAGTACCAAAAGGTATTTTTTTTTTCCACCTGCAGCATTAAATTGGAGTTGCTCTAGTTACTACTCTAGCTTCTCTTTTGGGGCCTAGTATAAAGGACCCTCGTGTTATCTTGGTAATTTGGTGCGCAAAGATCTCTCAAAAGTGTTTCCTGTTCTGTCTCCTGTGCAAGGCTCTCTTGCTGGTACACCCAGAGATTAGGCTTGTGCTGCATTAAAACAGCCAGGTGCAGAACTGCTTGCTTTGTATCTGACTGGCAGCAGCAGAGAGCTGTGGCTTCCAATAGAAGAAAGAAAAAAGAGCAGAACGTGGCAGGGAGGCCTTTACTGTTAGAATAGGAATGCATGAGCTCACTTTGTAGACTGCAGCATCTTCTAAATGGTTCCTTGATGCAGCCTGGTGGTGCTGGGGGCTGTATTTGGATGCTCCAGCATCATTGGGCTGGCAACAAGTGGTCTAAAAGGGCAATAGTGGTAAAGGATTACAGGTCTCTACATCTCATTGTTTATATGGAATTCTGTAAATGCTTTATTTTGTGTCTTGTGACAGCATTCACAGTTGGTGTAATATTAGTCAGGAGTGTATGCTGTGTTTAATGAGTCCAGCAAAGAACTTGTGTTGTTCATACTGAAAGACCATGGAGAATCTGAAGATGATGCATGGCTTTGAGATGGAGCCTCACTGACAGAGCTGAAGCGGCTGTGAGCAAAGTGCACACTTCTGGTGTTGGGTAGTTCGAAGGGTGACTGCATTCACAAGTCCTCTGGCCTTGCAGGAGCAGATTTGTGGAGCAAAACAAGCTATACTGAAGATCTGATGTACACATAGTACACATTTCTGAAGGGCTTTCTTTGGAAACTGTGGCCCAGAGACCCATAACCAGTATCAGTGTGTCTTCCAGGTTAGTATTTTCTAAAAGGAATACAGATACTAGATGCTGTAAAAAGTAAAAATCGAAATCCTACATACAGCAACTCCATTGCAGAATTGTTTTTCCCGTTCTGGTCTTAGTTTTTTAAAAAAGCAGCATTGTAGCCTAAAATAAAAATGGTACGTCATAAAATACCAGCATTATTGTAAACAAATGCTGTGCTTTATCTTTTGTTTTTACAGTGAATTTTTTGTGTGCTTATTTTGTGCTTTTGTGTCATAAATACATTTAAATAAGCCACTGTTTCATCTGCTAGTCATTTTTATTCTTTCCTTAATTAAAGAAATTAATTACGCTATTGGAGTATTGGAGTATACAACACTTTCTCATTTCATAAGAACATTCACTTGCACTTTTTGAAATTTTAGATATATTTACTGTATCTTCTTCGTAGCAGATGTTCTTCTGTTACAGGCATACGGAATAAATCTTGTCACCCTGCTCAGTTTGCTTTTACTAGAAGATTTCAGCTGATGTCTGTGCAGCACTAAGGCTTTGTCTTAATGCTTCTGCCACATTACATTTGTAATTTCATATTAAAACAAAAGGTTATTTAATCCTTCCCTTACCTGGAAGGCTAATTAACATCTTACTGCACAGTTTAATGGTATTTTACAAATGACCAGCTGAAATTCCTTTGAATCCAGTGTTTAATCCTAACAAAATATGTTAAAAGAACTGCACATGACTAATTAACACCAAACTGTTTATTTAAAAAAAAAAAAAAAAAAAAATAAATAAATAAAACGTGAAAATTATTCAGATAAACTGGAGATTACTAATCGGTTAATGCCTAAAAGTAGATCTTGTTATTTCTCATGATGCTTTTTTAGTTGTCTTTTGTCATTAAATATATAAACTTGCGCAGAAATGCCCGTTTTTCTAGGAAGTAAGCTGCAGCTGGGTATGTGACAAAAACTTCAAAGATGCAAAGCACTATGTAGAGAGCATTAACAAAGACCTGAGGATAGGAAGTGACTGGGGATCACGAATCTGACCTTGAGCAGTTAATCCAAATACATATCAATGCACCAACATCTTCATTCCACCTCTAATGAGGATTCTGGGGTTGCAAGCTCAATCATCACAAGGCAGGAAATAGTACAGTAGTGTCACCTATATAGGCGGTGACTGGTTTCTGTAGGAATGTGGGAATGACAATGCTGCTTCGCCTTGTTATGAACGTAGGGACATAATGAATGCTACTGGGCTTCAGTGGACTGTGTACTTTGAGCTCAGCCGCACCTTAATTTGAAGCATTCCCTGCAGCAATAATACTGTTTATTTCATGAACTGTTCTGGGAGGGTAAGTTTCGAATGCTTAGACTGTACTTTTTTTTCCCTCTCTATTTGCTCAGCTTTCAGTTCCTTATGATGTTGAAGTTTCAAATGTAGCTCTGTTGCTGTCTTCTTCAGCAGACAAAACAAATTCTGAATTTCTCTCATACAGTTCTACAGCGGTAGGAGAACAAGTTTTGCACAGACAAAAAAAAAAAAAAAAGAACAAGGGAAATCAGAATATTCTGAGACAATTACAGTATTTAAAGGGTGAAATATAACATCTTGATATCCTCACATTCATTTTAGATTACAGAAAATGTTTTCTCAATTGCATAATCTCAATTCAGTGTGTGCTACTCCTCCAGAATCACAGGAGAGTTTGGCAGCAGTACGGCCATATGCCTGTGGATATGGAGCTCTTTGCTGTTGTTACGGGATTAAATCCTGGCACCTCATGCATTTATTCTAAATGTACACTAGCTTAAGAAATACAAGCACAGAGTGCTCAGGAGGTAAGAGATTGTAAAAGGTGAGCCAAAAGACTGAGGAGGATCCTGCCTAATTTCTTCTGTTTAACTGCATGTGACATATATGGATACATAAATTATTGAATATAGTGGGTTTGGTGACATACTGAACAAATGTTTCATCTGGAGGAGGGAAGTGGCTTTTCTGTTGGGCTTCCCCATGCTCTGCTGTTAGACATAACATCTTCACTTCATCCCGATTAACCATAGCTGTGCTCCTGGTTGTGTGGCCAGACAGGTCGCCTTTGCACTGCTCTCCCGAAGGCTCAGCAGAGCAGCATTGCTCTTGTTCAGCCTGCCGTCAGCATTTTCTGCCAGAGCTTAGTTCTGCAAAACCCTGATTAGGTACCGGCAGGAAGTGGGGAGTGGGATGGCAGCTGCTTGTGATGAGCACACACGGTGCTTGCAGAAAGTGCTCACACTCTGAAGAAGCATGCTGGAATACTACAGAGACATTGTGGCTGTTTCCAGCTCCCATAACTAGATCTGGAAGGATATCGCCATTTTTGGACCAGGGACAGGACCCTTGCTACAGGGCCTTTTAGTGGGTGGTACGTAAGGCACCAACAGTTTGTCTATGGAAGTGTATTGTAAGTTTCATATTCTGTTGGTGTCATCTGCACTCTGCCAGTTAGATGTAAAATTTGGTGAAGGTTGGTGCAAGGTAAGTTAATCTGGAGAGTTAGAATAAACAGGTCAAGTTTATTCTTTCTGAGGTACAGGATGGGACAGCAATTTTGGAAGTAGGATGAGGAAAGGAAGTTTGATCGTGTATTGTCTAAGTTGAAGCAAGTTGAACAGGTACCATAATGAAAGGTATTTGGAAGCACCTGACCTACAGGAAACGGATATGATATGTTGTTGTCCCTGGTAATTTTAGTTCAAGAGAAATGGTCCAGCCTGCTTGTGTAACGCTCATTATACACCACGTGGTACTTTAACTTCAGGTGGTTTAGAAAAAGCTCTCTTAATAGCCACGTGGTTATAGCAGTTCCTCATTTTATACAGTTCTAGTTATAGGGGTTGTACTTGGGCTGCAAAAGCAAATGGAAGTGGCTTAATCTTGACATAGGACAATTTAGTGTAAAGACAGATATGATTGCATGATTTTTTTTGTGGACAACAGCTACTTGGTTTAACAGAAACAGCAAAGGTAACTTCAGTGTGGTTGTTAACACTATGGATTTTTTTTCCCATTTTTCATTTCAATAGTCAAGTTAATTTCTCTGTAGAACACAGTTGGGATTTAATTCAGTCCCAAGATACATGTTCCTGTTCCAAACTGAGTTTTTAGAATTAAATTTTACAACCACAGTAGACAAATTCACACACAGCAGATTTGTAGGGTGCACTTCTACAACACTCATCAGTTAAGTGTACATTCACATTAGCAGTTTTAGTCAAATTAAGACAAGGTTTTAAATTGATAGTGATTATTTACTATCTCAAATGGGGCAGTAACTTGATTTTAAAAAAATAAACTTGATACTCTTTGTCTGAAGCCCAGAGGGTTTATATGTAGAATGCAGAAGCTTGTCTTGTTTAATCTGAAAGTTTTGACTAAGAGGGACGTTGTTACTGGAGGCTGGGGCTGTCTGGCTCTCCTTGAAAACTGCAGGCATTTGAGTAAAACTTAGAGAAGTTCATTTCAGTACTGCAGGCTTCATTTTATGCTGTGAAATTATCTGCACTCAACCATTTGAGCCTGATATTTCCATTTTTAGAGAGATGTACCAAGCATGCCATCAGGCAGGAGGCTTGTAGGGGTCTGACCTTGTAAAATGAAGGCTGCTGCATTATGGATAGGCTCCGTGTAATCTGAGCATCGTATCTACTGTGTGGCTATCAAATAGATGGAACCCTGTAGCTATTTTTTTTTCCAACCATAGCATGTGTTTCAGGTATTAAAGCATTGCTTTTTTCCAAGTTTTTCCCCTTCGTTGTCCTCTGCAGTTCGGTTGGATAAGTTCCTAGCCCCACCCTCCAGCTTATATTTACTTTCCTGCCTCTGATGAGATTCAGATATTAATGAGTCAAATACCTTCCAAGGCTGGCTGTTATCTTCCGTCTAGTTTTGCTTTCCTCTCCAGACTCCGTATCAGAGTAAAGGGCTCGTGGTTCTTTAACCAGGTTTTTAGGAAGTGACATTGTAAGGGTATTGGATTGATTTTTCTCGGGGGTGGGTGGTGGAGAGGATGCATGTAGCATGGTTTCATATAGACCAGTAGGGGAGAGATGCCCCAAGTGCTGAAAAACGTGCAGGTGTTGTCTTGCCTGCTGCTGTGGCCAGTCAAGTGTGAGAGAAATCAGAAGGAATTAATTCACGTCTTGTTGGAGCTACTTGTCTGTTTCTGCCTGCTGGGAAGACAAGGCAGCATCTCAGCTCAAAGCATTTCAGTGGGATAGAGAGAAACTGAGGGCACAGGGATGGGGTTTTGTGGTTTGAAAATGAAATAGCATTTTCAGGAGGAGTCCGTGAGAACCAGTAGTTGGTCCATACTTAGGCCATAACCATACTGTGGACATGTAAGGGATTTTAAAGTTAGTTGAGACAGCAAGGTACCTCTGAAATGGGAAGCTTTTCCATTCTGTAAACATACCCTGTAAACAGCCTCACTCATTTAATAACTAACTGGCTGATTTTTGATTGCAGTCAAGGGATCTTCAGAGCTGTCATCAGTAGTGATAACAACAAGCACATGTGCCCTTGTCTAGAAAGCCCTTGGAAGTGCTTTCTGGGTGCTTTATTAAGCCTCTTACTTGTTTAACACATCTCATACCCTACAAAGATTCTATTTTGATTTAAAAACAAACAAAGGAAAATAAAAAGCCATACAGGGTGCTTCTGTTTAATCTTGAGCCTTGCTAATTTGAATTGTTTAACTTAAATGTGGTTGCATCTACATCTTAATGTGCAGGACTGAATTTGTCTTGCATTTGTTTAACAGCACTGCAATGACATTAAAAAGCTCTTGTCCATTCGTCATATGTATTAATATATATATATAGTCCAGATGACACAAGTGATTTTTTTTTTAAAGAAATCAACAACAAAGTGATGAAAAATGTCAGGTTTTGAAACTTGATTTCTCGCAGGCAGACTGAATTAGTGCCTGAGCTTCTTTGTGTCTATCTTCCAGCACTGAGCCTGTCACACATCTTTCAGCAGCTCTTGTAGCTGGTGAGGACAAACTTTTATCGAGTTCTGTTTATGGCAGCTGCTTCAATTTCAATCTTCAGGTTCAAACGGGAATGAAGAGGGAATGAATATTTCTTTAAAACATCAAGAAATATGGAAGGTTATTGGTGATCTAAGAAGATTTTTATATACTCAAACTCCGCTATGTTAAATAGACTAAAAGGATTTTCAAATATAATTATGTTACTGTATCTTAATGAAAATTACTGCTCTATTATCTGATATATTGATATTCTAGTGCACTCAGTCTATATGGAACTGGGACATAACTGTTGAGATCTTAGAAGGGTCATTGCCTAAAAATGTTACAGAGGTGCCAGCAGTTAGTAAGGGCATCTCCACACAGTATTTCAGTCACAGTTTCCAATAAAAGAGGAAGGAAGTAATAATTTGGAAAGTTTCTAAGGTTCATCTTTCATTTAATGAAAGATTATTTGGAATGAAAGAACTTTTAGTATTACAGTGCTTGGATCGGAGTTGAATTTATCATCGTGCATTATTGCTTCTGACTAATCACTGTAGGTAGCTTGAAAATAAATGTGACAACACTGTCAAGTTACGCTGTTTTATCATAAAGCATATTTTGAAGGAAAATATTGAAGTACTCCATTTTGCATATTGACATAAGTTGCTTTTCTTATTCTTCCAGTTCTAAGTGAATGTGTACAGGATTTGGGTGTGAGTTCCCATTTTAACATGCTTCTGGTTATTACTTCTATATAGTTTATTTTTCTCGGTCTTTTGTATATGCATTGTATATGTGTTAGAAACTCCTTTTTGAAAATAGAGAACTGGTAAATAATTGCTGTAATTTGAAAGATAAGAGATTTTTAACTTAAAACTAAAGGTCTTGAAATAGGGTAATATTTTTCTTATGTTAATTGAAATAATAGGGAAAAAAAATGATCAGAAGTATGCTTCTGTGGAATCAGTTACAAGTAAAATTACTTATACCAAAGATGGTGTTTATTTTGTAAGTTTAGAGCTAAGTATTATGAAGACATGACGTCAGAGTGAGAACGTACCTTAGCACGTTAATTTATATATGAAAGGGAGAAAGTATTTGGAGAATAGCTTTCTAAAACTTACAGGTATATTTTAGTTTTGAAAAACTTCTTATCGGAAAATAGTTGCTTGCTAATACAGTATTTGAAGGGTTTTTTGTTCTAAAGTACTTCTTTGTTTAGAACTTAGGGGAATTTTAAAATGTTGACATTTTTTAATTGAAACAAAACAAAACAAAAAAACTTGCTATGTAAATATCTGTAGTGAAATTAATATGTAAAAATACAGGGGGAAAAAAAACAAAACATCACTTTCAAGAGCCCAGCGACTCCGGTTGAAAAAGAAGAAAAGGACACTTGGTGTTTTTCTACCAAGTTTGATCATCAGTCTTCGAATTGTGTTGTGTCTTTGGGAAGTGAAAAACTGTGTCTTTGTGTGTTTGCTGTCAACCACAGTAGTAATTTCAGGAGCATTTTATTTCTAACAACTGCAGCCGAGGAGCTTTGAGATTCTTACATAGATCTGTATGTTCAAAGTCAACTCTAACAGTCTTTGATATAAGAGGAATTAGTTTTCTTCATGTGTTTATGGTTCTTGTTACCCCTAAGTTATCACACATACATCTCACTGCTGCTAGAACAGATGATTTTGCATGTCTGAAAACAAGCATAAAACATCTACAATAGAACAAAACTTGAAGACTATGGCATGGTGTTAAAAGTTGCTTCGTTGATGTATTTAAACTTTTAGATTCACAGGCTGTGTTCAAATCAGCTGATGTATGAAAGCTGCTCTTCTCCTGAAATATCTGGAAGATTAAAAAAAAATATAATGGTTAAAAGAAAAGATGCAGAATAAAAGAGGAGAATGAGAGCTGTTCAGAGGGAGAAAGATGCACAAATAGAATGTCACATCCTGTAATCTGGCTACCACCTGTCAGCAAATGTATTTGCTTTAGCAGATTCTTTGCAGAAGCATGAAGTAGTATGAGATTTGGAGGAACAAATGTTGTCTTTAACTCCTGATGAGCGCATGAGTTTTGCTGTTGGTCATCTTTGCAAGTACACTTAGTTCTAATGAACACTGGGGAGTTCTTGATCGTAGTTAGTTCTTGGCTGTATCTGAAACATCTTTCTGTGAAAGAGTATAGGTCACAGGCAGCGTGGATTGGATGCATGTCTTCCTACGGCTGGCTTTATTTGCACAGCAATTACTTCTCTCCAGGAAGAGATGGGGAAGGTACCTTGGAATAAGCCTTTCATGAAAATGGTGGAAAATAGAACAAAATCTGCCATTTAAAATGTCTGCAGTTTCTCAAAACTCTGCTCCTATAATTTCTTTCCTTTCTTAACTTTCTAATATGTGTAACTGTTCCTAATACATTAATGATGCTTGTTTTTATTTTTGTTGTATAATAACTTTTTCCTCCATTTTTTTTCCTCTTAACTTTTATCATAAAATGAACCTTGGCCCTGTAATGTTTAATATTAATTAAAATAACTTCAGTTTTGTTCTTTCTGTTCTGTAAAAGGGTATCTGAAGAATTTTTACAAATTTTATCTTGGAAATTAGCTTATTCATTATGTTTAATTTTAGGAAATGGTGCTCTTGCAGAACATTCTGAAAATGTGCATATTTCAGGAGTGTCAACGGGTAAGTCATTTTTTGTAATGTTTAAATTTCATGCATGACTTAAATAGTAAATATTGAAAGCCACCTGGTATCTTATGAAGAGATATTTGGCTATAAAAATTATTACTGCCTTTTGCAGCATGTAATAAGGAATGAAGCAACTGGAACATGGAAAAATTCTCATAAGATAAAATTGATACCTGCATGCTCATGAACAGATTATGCCTTTCTAAGTGGACTGCTTAATTATTTTTCCATACAAACATTGAACTAAGAGAAAAGTTGGTTTAAGTTGAATTGATATTTTCTTTCCACAGTAAAGTTTTTGTGAAATGAAATTTATTGAAATGTAATTTTGGACACTGCTACTATCAAATAATATAAATCCAGGAGTTACGCGTTTCACCTGATTAGATTGAAGCAGTAACTGAAACTACTGTACACTTGACTGCACATTTTCTTTAATAGAAGAAAAAAAATATATTAGAACTCATGAAACTGGGAAACTGATGAGATGCCAGGAGAGTACAGGGCATAATAGCAGCAAGCACTGCTCAAAGGTTGCTTCATTCTTTTCCTGTAAGTCACTTTTGGGCCTCTTCTGGGCAGCAGCTACAGCTGGGACCTGTATTAGTGATGTGTCTGTATGTCAGTTAAAGCATTAGATGATACCAGTGTACAGTCTTTGTTCCTCAGCGTCAGCTGACCTGTTGGTCCTGTTTTACACTTAAGTGGTGCAGATATTCAGAATATGTGCAGCTAAGGAGATGACCACCTTCCTTCAATGGGTAGAAGAGTGTAAGCCTGGTTCTTAACATAGGGAAGCTGCCACTAATCCTTGTAAATCAAAGTGATTTTGACAGCATTCTCCTAAAATAAAAGTCAGAATGCAAACTCATTTAATGACAGCAGGTTGCATATCTTGCTGTCGGTATTTGTGTACGCAGTTAAAAGTTTAGATTAATGTAATTGAGTGGATGGTCTCTGAGAGTGTACAACCTTCTTTCCCCCTTCCATTGCTTGCTACACAAACACTATTAAGAGGCTAATTATAGAGGATCTTTGCTATCCATTCGTGTGCTGCATTGTCAAGAATGTTGTTGTTTTTCAACAGTAATAATGCACCAAGAATCATATTTATGGCACACAAATAACACCACAGGTACTTGCTGCTCTTGGAGCAATTGTTGCTGGAATTGATTGTATGAGATATTCTGAAAGCTGCCTAGGTTTTAACAACATTTCACACTTTGATTTACTGCAACAGTCCTGTCACTAGTCACAATACAGGCAGAAAAGCATATGCTGGGTAAGAGGTGAATGGAATTTTTGACTCTGCTTTCAGTCCTTTGGCCAGCAGGCACAAACAGGCTGTGCCAAGAAGAAGAGAACACAACGTACTTTCTATGCAAGATAACAACAGCTGCTAGAGAGACCTTTAGATCCTTGGAAGAAAGATCCAGAGAGGGCTTCCATTTAAAATAAAACATATATTAAAAAAAATAGTTTGGACAGTACTGTGGGTTTTTTTTTAACAAAAAGCTTTTTAGCTAGGGATACATACATACATATATATATATATATATATATCATACATTTTATATATATATATCATAAGATGGAAATTTTAAGAGTGAAGTGAAAAAAATTCACTGGAGAATTTTGAGGTAGCTGAGGGATTCTGTTAGCGAGCATATGAACAAAGTATGCAGGCAGACACAGTGGCATTTCCCTTATGGTCAGATGTACATACATCTTAAAATGTAAATGCATAGTCCAGGTATAAAAGGTGAGGCTGTACTTGCGTAATTGTTGGGTTCCTTTGAAACCATTGGGTTTTCCCAAATGTGTTTAGACTTTGGACCTGGGCAGCTTTACATTTAGCAAAACAATTTTTAACAAAGAGTTCCTGTAAAATAGAACCAAAGACAGCTGGCCTTTGATCTTTAATTCCAACTCCAACTTGGTTTTGAAACCGGGCAGGAGATTTTCTTGGACAGTTGCTGCTGGGAAGGAAATTTAAATGAAATGATCGTCTTGGTGGTAGATTTCCTGTTGTGCTGCTGCTGTAAAGCTACATGACCTACCTCACTAAATTATGTTTTAATAGCAGAGACTTCTGTGGTCTTTGGTATTTATGCTTCTGCTGTATATTATATCTGCCAAGTTGCAGGTAAACCTCTAATATATGAGCACACTTTTTCTACCAGCAGCAGTAACGGAATGTTGTCTCATGTGTATAAGCTGTCACTGCTGAACGAGTGTTAATGCCTTTAAAATCTGAAAATTTGAGAAATATTTTCAGGTCTGTCTTTGTGGTACGTGACACCATAATTTTCACAAGTGCAAAATTATATTTCCCGACCTCTGTTTGAAAGACTCTCTATACTGGAGAAAAAACTTGTTCACGACAATAATAAAATAAATTCATAACGATCCATTTTTATCTATTGTGTCCCTGTATTGCAGAGCAAAGGGCATTTTAAATTAGAGGTTTTTCAGCATGACCTGGAGGCAAGGATTCCTATGCCTGCTTCCCCTGTAGTTCTCCAAATAAGACTTTCAGTGGCTCCTGAGAGTTACAAATGCAATAATTATCCTCCCTATTCATGGTTTAGACTTTATCATAACATTATTCTCTTTTTACTCTAAGCTGTTTTAAACACCTTCAGATCATTTATCCAGCTGCATTCATGTCCTTACCATGTCCAATATAATGCATGCCTTATCATCTTGTGGTTCACATTGAAAGCTAATTCTTTTATCTTTTCAACTAATCTCCTGGCATTACTGTGAAGATAAATCCCTAATCTCCCTCTCCCTGCTTTTCTGAAGTGACTTTTTTCTTTGACATGTTGTTCACTGTTGCTACAGGTACTTTACCTCTCTTGCTACAGAATTTTTGGATAACTTTCTTAATTATTTTCTTGTTATAACTTGAAATTTGAGTTCTGTACCATAAAGTTTTCATTGGCTCTCTTTTGTTTACCAGTCAACATCCCGTAGGTGGTTTATAGGTATGTTTTGTAACCTGGGGTGGTGAACATGCTTCAGGAAGAAGGGAATAAGGAAACCTTTTGTAAAACTTTTTTTTTTTTTTTAAATCTCTACAAGACAGTCCACATACATACACCAGAAAACCACGTGCAGAGCTTATCCTCTCAGCAGTATTTTTGACCATTATTTTTCACTGTAATTTGTGAAGTGTCTTCAGTCCTAAATAAATAACTGCAATCTACTGAACAGAGGTAGGAAAAATAACAAAATCACAAACAGATAGTTAATAAAATAAAGGCTGACAAAGGAAAGAATTTAAAACAGGTAGGAGCTGGAGGAGCAGAATTGTACCAAAGAATGCAGTGGTGTCGAGGGAATTTGGAGGAACATCAGCAGAGACAACACCCATGTAGAAATGTGTTGTATGGAAGGGAGTCAGTCTCACCCAAAGCCTTGTAGCCACCAGCATGGGGAGATTTAGAAACATACTGGGCTTAAATTGCTGTGCAACTTCTGAGTGTTCTCAGTTTGTTTTGTGCTTTTGTCTTGGTTAGAACTTCATCTCCTTTTTCCTGACTCATATTGTTATATATTAGTTATAGCATATATATATACACATCATAAATGTGTATGTCATATACATATCATACATATTGTTGTTTTCTTACATATTTTAAATGCTTTAAATGCTGCTCTGTTTCCCTGTAACTTTTAAATACTCAAGGCCACTAGCAATGGAAATAAGAAGTGCAAAATCTTCACAATTTAGGGAAAAGTGTTTAGCTTTATGCTAAACCTGAATTGGTTTTTGAGTCCCTGGCCTTCTCAATGTTGCTCACATTTTTCATGGCTACAAACAGGTTAATAAAATATATGTTAAATTATATTTTTGTCAAAAGCTTTAGAAGAAACATCCTAGTTAAGCAGAGGCTTAGGAATTGATTTAAAAGGCTTAGGAATTGATTTAAAAGGCTTGATATTATCTTTATAAAGTAGATGCCCTTTACAACTGTTTTATTTAAGAAGGTTATACTTGATTTTAAAAAGTCTTCCTGAGAAATTATTCTCTCAAGATGACAGCACTTCCGAAGTGCAGCTGCTACCTTAACTTTTATATATATATATATATATATATGTATATATATATATATATGGATGACTTCTATAGAGTTTTAAAGCAAATGGGATATTTCTATTGTTGTTCTATTGTTCTATTGAAATATTGTTCTATTTCGTTAGTTGTAAGAAAGGGATTTTAGTGCATGAATGTGTATCAAGTATGGATGTACTTTGAGCTTACCTGAACCTTCAGTTCAGGTAGCTGTAATTCCCTTTTCAAGTCCATTTCCTTCTATCTCTTGAACCCCCAGTTTGTCCTATGCATGCTCTTCAGTTCGACTTCTCTCTCTCAGCATATTGTTCATTTTACCCTGTGTTTTAGTGCCTGAGTTCATTCTTGCTTCCTCATGCCATCCTTGTTCTGCTTCTCTTCCAATATTAGACAAGGCTGGAAATGGTCGTGTTTTGCCCTCAGCTCTTTAGTGGTGGCTTTGATGGAAAGAGAGGGGAAGCCATCTTAAGAGAACATACAGAAAGCGTAGGGCGGCTGGTACTGGAAGAAAAAAGGTCGGTACAGGGCAACAAAAGAAACTTGAATATTAGGAAAACTAGAACTTTTCAAGGTGCTTTGAAAACACCAGCTTGGTTATAGTCTTTCCCTGTGGAATTTCTTCTGAACTTGTGTAACAAGTAAAAGTTTCTGCTTGTACTGCTGTAGGGACTGGACTGAGAAATGGTAGCTGTCAGCGCTGTGCCAGCGTAGCAAGTTGCAAAACTAATTGCATAGTAATTTACAGTTGATAGCTGTGTTCGGAGGTTTCTATTCAGCAAACACATGCTATACGTATATTTATAGCATGCTGAAGTCTTCGGAGGTGAACTTTGTAAAATTGAACATATGTTGAGTGGATTATTTTGATGTTCTAGTATGAGGTTATCCTCTCTTGTGTTGTCAGGCAAATTTAAAAGCTTCCTGAGAGATTTTTGATAGCAAAATCTAACATGCCAGTGCGTAAACATCCAAATCCAGATGAATGCTCTAATAATATAAATTTCACCTGAAGGCAGTTTATTTTAAGCTAAGCTCTATATAAGTACCAACCAAATAGTGTGTGGAATTCCTTGCCAACATCTGTAAGCTTGGTACAAAACACTTTACACACACTTTTTTTCCCATGTGTTTTAGTTTCATACCGATCAAAAAAATTTTTTTATTCCAACATTCAATTGTAAAGTTTTTCTTTCCAGTCTTTCCATTTATTGTCTGAACAGATGCAAAATGTATCCAGGTTGCTCGTGCAAGGGCAGTGTTCCAAAATACCGTGGTGTTCGAGCACCACCTATAGGGCCTCCTGGAAATTAAAACAAGAAAGCTTCAAGCAAATAGTTAATTAACTATTCAAATAAAATTCTATCTTTCTGTATTTCGAGACTTTTTCTTTCCAAGGTATTTTGATGGTTCCTACGTTCTGTGGCCAAAGTATGTTAATAATTCACTGTGCAGCATGAATTATACTCTAACAAGAATTACTTGAAAAACTTTTTAAAGCAATGTTGTTTTACAACTCCAGTTGAAAACAGTAAATTTACTGAGTTTTATTTGTGTTTCTAACTTTGTATTCATTCTAATGCAGAAAATGTTGACAAATGACAGCATTTTTATCTTTTAATCCTTTTAAACCTATTTAGAAATATGTTGGTTATGCCACATTAAAATATTTGTAAGTAATAACAATCATGTAAGAACATAACTGTGTTATATTGTATTAGAGTTGTTGAATAACTTCAGATTCCCATACTCTTGAAAAATATCTAAAAACTTGGTTGTGGATTAAAAATATGAAGACAACAAATAACCTGCTCATACTCTTGCAACATACTTTTAGATATGGTATTTTTATAAGTACAGCTTATTCTTACACGTATTTGGTCACTGTACCAATTCTGATTTGTCACTTTAATCAAACATATATTCAAAATTTTAAACATTGTTAAGTTTTTGTTCAACAGACGATGAAAATGCTTCCCAATTTGTTAGAGTTCTTGTGTTTAAACTACTTCTGTGCATAACTGTTGGCTTTACTGGTAAACTTAAAAGCCCACAAGTTTTGGATGAGCAGTGATGAAAGTTTAAAATAAAAGAAAGGTGGGCAATTATTTTGAATATGTTTTCTGACCTCTGAAACTTAACAGGATCATAATTTCAAGCCCTGTAGTGAGAGCATTCTGGTCTTCCTATCTATGTGAATGTTGTGAATATGGTATATGACAACTGTTGAATATAAGGCTGTTAAGGAGGAAAACAAAACAAACAAAAAAAAAGAACATTACTTGAAATAAAATTAGCAGCACTAAGAACACTCCAGTGAAAGAAACAAGCAGCTGAGTTAAGGCCATTGCAGAAAGATACTCCTATAATAAAGTAAAAATACAAATGGTTCAGTTACTCTGCTTGCATAGAATTGGTCCTATAAATATAAACTTCCCAGTCCATTACCAGGAATGTAGTTATGCAAGTCCTTCTTAAAAATGAATTCTTGTGAACCTAACTTAATATTTATAAGCAAAGTATGTTGCAGTAAGTGCTGTTTGCCATCCACGCACTGGGAATCTCATGAGTGAAGATCACTTCCATGCCAAGGTCTGGAAGGCAGTATTTAAATGATGGCTGGGCACTGAGTCTTAGTAAAACAGGAAATTTCAGCTACTGGATTACTTTGCTTTAATTTATTTCTCAATTTCCAGTGCATTTGTCAGTATAAGGTATAAATACATAGTAAGACTGAATCAAATTTTTGTGAAGGCTAAAAAATAAGATTAGGAAATACAAAATATTTCACAGAATAAAGATGTCAAAAATGAGTATGTATTAATATATTTTTTAAAAAAATGTAATAATCTGTGGTATACTAACAGATATTAGTAAAAGTTTCTGCACTGGAAACATTGGAAGACATCTTCCAACTGTCATATTATGGCCTTTGCCCATTAGCAGCTACTTTAGACATTTCTTTTTATTGCTACCTTATCTAACTCCGTTTGATATTTTCCCTGATAAGTGCTGATGATTGATTTTGTCCTACTGGCATTTAAAAATTAATCAAATTGCTTTCTGTGTGCTTTCTATATGCATATTTTTTAGCTTGTGGAGATATTCCAGAACAAATTCGATCACCGAGTGGGACAATCACAAGTCCAGGCTGGCCTTCTGAGTACCCTGCCCGAATCAACTGTAGCTGGTACATCCATGCAAACCCAGGGGAGATCATTACTATCAGGTAATGGTGTTTCATGCATTAACCACATGGACTGAAGAAGTACTAAGTATTTTTCACTGGTTTGTTGTATGTAATAATTCCTTCTTTCCTCCTTGTAAATACAGGATTTCCATTTTGTCCGTTTCTTTACTTTTATTTGAATTATTCTTACACAGCCACGTAGTGTTTTTCTGAACCTTCTATGCTTCTATGTATAGGGATAAAAATTACCTTTTTTTTTTTTCCAAATTATGAAAACACACAACTTCTGTTTAAAAGCAGTAAGCGCTATTAGATGATTGAAATAGCATCCATTTCCGTTCAGTAGTATGGAAGCAAGAGCTAACTCCTGAAGAATAGTAAAACTGGGACAAGTATGAGTGCTTCTAAAAATATGGTTCTAAATTTACATAAGTTGATGAGAGAGTGACTCTGGCTTTTTTTCTTAATTTTGAAAGACTATAATCAAAATGCTCATATATATTTTATGTATTGTGACATACTGTAATTGTCACTATTAAAAGGTATATGTTATAAAGTTAAAGTTGACCATTTTCTTGCTAAGCTGGGTGTTGTCATGCCCATTCATCCCCATCGCAAGTATATTTTCAAAACTGCAGTGTTGAAATCAGAGTATGTTCTGTATGCTCATTTATTTGAACTCTTTTTAATTTCTCCGAAATAAAAGAATCTTTTATTCAAAAATGTGTTTGGGCAATTCTCTAATGCTTCATTACTACAAAATCTCATGGTGTGCTTAAAAGTAACAGGGAATAAATAGTAAATCAATAGATACAATTGTGGTTTTGGAAGTGCTGACTCCCAAAGCTTCAGGTACCTTGTAACATTTGGAAAGAAGTAATATTTAAAAAGTTGTGCTTGTTCTCCTCAATTCATTCTCCATTAATGCCACAACAGAAATCTAGTTTTTTTCTAGAATCAGGATACCAATTGGTACTGTTTCATAGGCAGCTCTTACTACTGATTATGAAACTCTTTCTAATACAGACCTGCTGAGTAAGAAGAAGCTCTTCATTAGGAAGTATCTGCTTTGACATCAGTTACTCCTTTATTTTTTTTTTAATTTAAACAATCTTTCTACTAAATGTTAAACTGTCGTTAACACAATGTAGAGTAGGTAGAAGTGCACGTCTATAGGAATGCTTTCTAAAATCTTTCATACAATTTATTTTTAATAAAACTTCTTTTTTCACTCACATTGTTTTCTTTCACTCATCTTCCTAGCATACATTTCACATTTCATATCTGGTTTACGGCTCTGTTGTCTGTGCTGACCTCCTTTGCCTAGACTATCTCCCCTTAGCACTTCATTACCATGGCAGCATGACTTTATATAGCTGTAGTCAAAGCTTGGGTAATATCTTCCATGACATATCCATTGGGTAACTGAGTAGTGCAACTGAGGGCAACTCTTATCTTAAATAGTAGTTCTGAACAATTTAGCTGGACTTGCAATGTCAAGTCATGTCATAGGCAAAGTGTAGCATTAGCTAAAGTTCTGCCGAAATTTAGCTTAAATAAAATCACTTAGTAGCATATGACAATCATTAAATGGGGTTCAAAATGCAATTTCATGAATAGAATTATTTTAAATTTTTTATTAAAGTGAAAGATTATTTATTTAAGTAAAACTGAGCTTTTAAAGTAGTAAATTCAATATTGGGGTTGACAGAATGGATTCTTGCAGCCCTTATAACATAAGAATATTAACACCACAAGGTTGAATTGTATTCTTACCTGGATAGAAAAGCCATTATTTTTACTTCAGACCAGAAGAGTACTTTCAGCTAATTTCCATTTTTATGTATAGTACTTCATCAGCTTGGTTGGGTTAACAGCCAGTTCAGTAGCAATTTTGACCTCTCTTCTCTTTCAGCTTTCAAGATTTTGATGTTCAGGGATCACGCCGATGCAGCTCAGATTGGTTGACAATTGGAAGCTACAAGAATATTGAAGGCTATAGGGCATGTGGCTCCTCCATTCCTTCACCGTACATCTCTTCACAGGATCACGTTTGGATCAGATTTCATTCAGATGACAGCATCTCCAGAAAAGGCTTCAGATTAGCCTACTTTGCTGGTATGTTTCAAGTAATACCTAGTACAACTTTACAGTTTCATGGGTTTTATTTTCTGGTTTAAGATCTATTTCCTTATAGTAGGGTGCAGTATATGCATTTCCTGTAGTCATTTCAGGCCTTAATGAAATCAGGGAAAATATATATCATGTGAAGTATTTTAATCCCATCACAATTTGAGTATTCAAAGCCAGAATTATAACATTTACAGTAATATTCAAAATCAATAAACTGAATGATTTTGGGAAAAAAAAAAAGCTAATACCAGGTAAATTTGTTTCTGTTCAGGTTCTTTATGTTT
>NC_048894.1:138632979-138704077 GCF_011077185.1 Oxyura jamaicensis | reverse complement strand
TGTTTCCCCACATAGCCTAAGATTTGATTTTTATTTTTTTCTCCATCAGAATAAAATCAGTTTGTTAAATAGTTGGGTAGACTTCTGAGTAGCATGAGTATGGCAAGAGAGGGAAGAAATAGTGTGGTTGGTTATGTATTTTTTTGATTTATTTACATTTCGCACAGAAATTGTATCTTTTTTTTTCCTATCTCTGGTATAATCTCTTTAAATATAAAAATAAATCCTATATTTGTGATAACTTTAGCCAAGTACAGACATGGTTTTGTACAAGTGACTTTTCTCTTGAATAATCCAAGCATGCAACGTGAGTTAGTTACCAACAGTAATACCTTGAGACTGTTTTGTGTGCAATTTTTGCTCTCATAGCTGTTGACCAGAGAGAGAGGAGGAAGCCAGTCATGAATAAAGACTAGTTCAAAACTGTTTTCTGGCCTTATGGGGTTCTAGGATTTTATAATAGAATAATCATGGTGTTCTGAGTCTTCCTCATCAAAAACACCAGATTAGATTCTTCTTTGCTTTGGTAATGGTTTTGCGTTCTCTTACTCATATATGTTTATGCTCCATTCTCTGGCGTGCTCCAGATCTCTGCACACCTGCATTGAATTCCTGTCCTACATAAAACAATTCATATTCTCTTATACCTATCCACTGCCACCCATGTTCAAAACTACTCCACCAAGCCTCGGTAAAAGCACTGATCTTTTGTTCTCTAACCCAGCTTTGCTCCTGTTCTGTATTCTGCACTTTTCCTAATGGCTTTTTTCACTGTCAGAGCTCTTTTTCAAAACTAAAGTTCCCAGGAGGGCTTATCCCTGTATCATATATTTTGAAGCCTATGAAAAAAGTTCCCTCTATGCTTCAGCTCCTTGCAGTTTAGCAAGGCTGGGGCGAAGTAATGCAGCCATGCTTTAGATGCTGACTCAGCTTTCAGGACAATATTCCACCAGGATTTTTTCCTTACTGTCTCATCAAAAAACATGACTGGAAGAAACAGTTAGTGCCTAATCAGTAATCCTTCACTGCTGTTTCTGCTAACTGCCCACAGACGCCCTATGCTGGGCATTGGCTTCTGCCCCACTTATCTCACTGGCTCAGAGGAAAGGTAGAGTTCCTGCCTGGGGGGCTAGCAACAAGAAGAATGTTTTGGATAGGGATGTGGATTGGGTGGGGGAGGCAAGCCACAGGCTTAATAAAGTTATTTGAAAATCCTTTTCTGTCTTTTCCTCTAATCTTGAAACAGTTTCATTATGTAACCCCCCTTTTGGAAGAAGCTGTAACATTTCAACAACAAGTATCTTTTTTGTTTATGTTACTTGATTTCTTCTTGCTAGCATCATGCAATATACTCAGCTTAACACCTCAATAGATAATTTAGTCCACTGTTTCTGAATGTATTTCCAATAGTTTAAATGTATATTTTTAAAAATTATCCTTCTGAAACTGGCTTCATCTTGGTCCGTATGCTTGATATGATACTTGGTAAGTATTTTATATTTGAGGTGGTAGTATTGTGTTTCAGAGATCAGGGCGGTCCTCTAAAATTGTGAAGTGTCCTGTGAGACAACAGTTGAAAAATCTGCTTGAGTAATTGTGGTGGTTTTACCGTGCTAGGCGGCTGAACACCACAACCACTCTCTCACTGCCCCTCCTCAGATGAGGAGGGGAAGAAGTGAAGGAAAGAACAACTCACGGGTTGAGATAAGGATAATTTAATTAAAGGAAAAAATATTATTAAGGAAATATTATTATTAATTAAACAATTCAACTAAAGGGAAAAAAGGGAAAGGGGAAGAGGGAGGGGGAAAGGGAATAACTAAACAAAACAAGTAAAGGCTATGTGGAAGTGCAGAGGAAAGAAATTACTCTCTACTTCCCACAAATGAGCGATGCTTGACCACGTCCTTGAAGCAGGGCCTCAACGCACGTAGCCGGTGTTCGGGAGGAGGACAGACGTCTTCACAACGAGAGCCCACCCCTCCCCTCTTCTTCCTTTTTCCACCTTTTATTGCTGAGTGTGACATCATATGGTATGGACTATCCCTTTGGTTGGTTCAGGTCAGCTGCCCTGGTGATGTTTCCTTCTCACTTTTTGGCCCACCCCCTAGGAGGGTCCGAGAGAGTCCTGATACTGTGCCAGCACTTCTCAGCAGCAGACACAACACCGGTGTGATACCAGTTCTGTCCTAGCTACAAGTGCAGAGCGCAGCACTGTGTGGGCTGCTGCAGGGAAGGTTCACATCCCAGCCAGGCCCAGTACAGTAATATTTTAATTGCCTCTGCTTTGCAGTGTGAAAAGGAGGCTCCTGAAATGCCAGCTATGTTTTTGCTATATGTTCTGTTGTGCCATTGTGGTTTTCGATTTCTCCTCACTATTGTTATGCAGTAGTGCTCAGTTTAGCACCTGAGGCAGACTATCTATTTCAATGTTTCTAAGGCACTTCTTAAAGGTGGCATGTGATTGAAGAAAAAGGGGGTAAAAAAGTATTCCTTGTGTTGCGCAGATGCTATTTAGGTTTATTTTTACTGAAATGATAGAAACAGTAGAGATCACTGGCCTAAAAAGGACCATTAGGGAGCCTTGCATTTAAAATCTGTGTGGAAGTAGATAATGTCTTTAAGGAAAATATCCGTATTTCATTTTAAACAAAACCAAAACAACAACAAAAAATTCCATGCTCCAATTGTGGAAACATAGTTGACCATAAGGTGAAATTTTGTGATCGCTTTATTTGTCTTCCCTCTGTCTTCATTATGTGTACCCTAATGGGTCAGAGATTACTAATAGTCATTGATGTATAGTGAAAATAGAGTTAATAAAGGTAAAGAAGTTTATGTTCCTTCACACATGGAAGAATTGCATTAGTCCTTTGGCTACAACTGCAGTTGAGTTTTTGCTGATTATCTTGTCGTATCCCAAAGTCTTTTGAGGTATAACTTGCAAGGATAGTCTTAATTTGTACATATTCCTAGTTATTTTGTCACTCAATATTTGATTCGTAAATAAGATTTCCTGTTGTGATGACTCAAGGATCATTGGTTAAAAATGCTGACTCAGGGTCAAGAAGGCAGCTCTTTTCTGGAAAGTTTAAAAGACTACAGAAGAAGTGTTCGGGTTGAAATTGTATCTTGTTTCATTACTACAATATTGCCATGAATATTTACAGCTTCATGTTATATCTTTCTATTTAACATTTTTCAGATTCTGCAAGGTAGGAACGGTCAACTAGACTATAATCAGTACTTGAGCAAGTTTCACCAGGTCTTACACATATGATACTATATTGCCCTCCACCTATGGCCCACAATGATAGGACTGTCATGATCAGTCTAGGAGTGAATTCATGCGTACAAGTTTCACATTCAAAGCCCAGGATCATCCTAAGTATTTGCCATGCTAATATTACATATGCTGTGTGTGTATCAGAACAAGATCTAGTCATTTATACTAGATCTGTTCTTGTGTGGTTTTGTTGTTTTTTTATGAAATAAGAATTTTCTAAAATTTAATCACTGGCAGTGCCTGCTTTTCTATTTCACACTCAGTAAATTTGTTGACTTATATTCTCTTGAGCATTGATCTTAACATTTATCACCCTTGTTGGTTCCATATTTTCCTGTATTCTTTTTTTTAAAGCCTTAGGATTTGTGAGATGTTTCAAATGCTGTTATTGTTCTTGCATCTTTTTTTTTAAAGTTGATTCTTTCAAGGTCGCATATTTCTTTTTAATGCTTTTCAAGATACTGAAATTTAAAAAAAAAAAAAACTGATGTGACTTGACCCATCACAGCAGATCAGTTGCAGCAAGGGAAATCTGGACTTAGGTATGAGGAGTCTTATCACTTTGAGTGGTTCAGCATTGGAACGTTTAAAATACTTGATTGGATAAGACCCTGAACAACCCAATCATAAAATCATAGAATATCTGGAGTTGGAAGGGACCCATAAGGATCATCAAGTCCAACTCCTAAACGTTAACAAGTCCAACTCCTCAAACTTCACTTAGTGTTGTTATGAGCAGATTATTTGATTAGGTGGCGTCCAGAGATCCCTTCCAATCTGAATTGTTTTGTTGTAAAGCAAGATAGAACCTGCTTCTCCTGGGAAAGTTTGCATTTCAGTAAGTTCATCGTTGTCCCTGTCCTGTTTCTTTTTTAAAACCATAAGTACACTGTTATTTAGATTCAGTATGTATTTGTCTAAATTATTTATTGAATTACTGCTGTGTAGGACCATCTGCATTGCAGATTTTTTTTAATGCTTTTTGGAGGATTGACCATGGCAGTTTGTTTTATAGCCTATTTTACAGTCTGTACCATCATCTTTAGAAGTTTAGTGATTTTTAAATGATACGGGGTGTTTGACTCAGCTAAGTTGTTACAGAGATTAAATAAATTGCTTCTGAGGTATGCTTCAGTGTTCAACACGGATGGAACCTTAATAAATGAATCTTGGGAAAAAAAATATTGGTTACAAATGTGGTAGTAACCACTAGACAGCATTTGCATAAATAAAGGTGTCTTATTTTTTTTCAGAATTAAAAAAAAAAATCCATACTTTCTGGACCACTGCTTGCATCCTTAATGTTTAAAGCATAATTGTGTGCTTAGCCAAGTATGCTGGTGCTTTTCAGTACAGTCTTCTCTCTTGATTGCTGGGGGAGAGCCAAGAGGAGACAATGGGAGGAGAGTGAGGAGAGAAATTTCTGTCTTAGGTTGGGGGTAATAAGTGACCTTCAACTGTCAGCTTCTCTCTTGCTATAGATCCTTATGTACAAGGGTAAGGTAGGAACCTGTGAAGATGGGGGAGAGAACTAACTGCTTTTAGGAGAAGGAATTTGAGGAGGTAACTACAGGACAAAATGTTTCTATATTTAGCATGAATGAGAAGAGAAACAGTTTTTTTCCTGATTTATTTTTTGCACCTTAGAAGCTGGGTTTTTCAATCACTATAAAAGAGCATTGTTTTCTTACATAGGTTAAAGTTATTTAACTGAACGTAGCTAAGAATGGCGCTTATGCTGATGTCCTCACAGAACTTAGACTTGAAAAGCTGCTTTATCTTGAAACGTTGAAAGCTATGATGATTTACAGAGATTTTAAATAGTTGTTTTGCCATTGTCATCTACTTGATGCAGCAAATAAATATGCAACACAAACCATAAATCTTTTTTTTTTTTTTTTTAGTTTTTTTTATAACTCTTCCCTTCTTCCCCAGGAAAGTCTGATGAACCAAATTGTGATTGTGACCAGTTCCATTGTGCTAATGGGAAGTGTATTCCAGAAGCTTGGAAGTGTAATAATATGGATGAATGTGGAGACAACTCTGATGAAGAAATCTGTGCCAAAGCTAATCCTCCAACAGCTTCTTCCTTTCAACCTTGTGCTAACAATCAGTTCCAGTGTCTTTCTCGCTTCACCAAGCTTTACACTTGCCTTCCAGAATCTTTAAAATGTGATGGTAACATCGATTGTCTTGACCTAGGAGACGAAATAGACTGTGACGTGCCAACATGTGGGCAGTGGTTAAAATACTTTTATGGTACTTTCAGTTCTCCCAACTACCCTGACTTCTATCCGCCTGGAAGCAACTGCACCTGGCTGATAGACACTGGTGACCATCGCAAAGTAATTTTGCGATTCACGGATTTTAAACTTGATGGTACAGGCTATGGAGACTATGTCAAAATATACGATGGATTAGAAGAGAATCCACGGAGGCTGTTGCGTGTGCTAACAGCATTTGACTCTCATGCTCCCCTCACGGTTGTTTCATCCTCAGGACAGATAAGAGTGCATTTTTGTGCTGACAAAGTAAATGCTGCAAGAGGATTCAATGCCACCTATCAAGTGGATGGCTTCTGTTTGCCCTGGGAAATTCCATGTGGTGGAAATTGGGGTTGCTACACGGAGCAGCAACGCTGTGATGGCTACTGGCACTGTCCGAACGGAAGGGATGAAACCAACTGCACCATGTGCCAAAGAGATGAGTTTCCCTGTTCTCGAAATGGTGTTTGCTACCCTCGTTCGGATCGCTGCAACTACCAGAATCATTGCCCTAATGGTTCAGATGAAAAAAATTGTTTCTTCTGTCAGCCAGGAAACTTTCATTGTAAAAATAACCGCTGTGTGTTTGAGAGCTGGGTTTGTGATTCTCAAGATGACTGTGGTGATGGCAGTGATGAAGAGAATTGCCCAGTCATTGTGCCCACTAGAGTAATAACTGCAGCTGTCATTGGGAGTCTTATTTGTGGACTGCTGCTTGTCATTGCACTGGGATGTACTTGTAAATTGTACTCACTCAGGATGTTTGAGCGAAGGTAAGTAGAACAGATGGACTCAGGTACTTAAATTTTAAAAATGCTTTCATATCTGTTGTTGAAACATTACTCAAACCACTTCTATTCACATACAATTATTTTTTCATGTGATTTCTAAAGGTTCGTTTGAAAGGGAATAGAAGTATTCTGATCACTTAACTGTTTTCACATTATTACCCAAAAGCTTCATTTTTGTAGTTAATATTTAAATTCTGTCTAACAATTTTTCTTTTATTGTAGACTCTGTCATGCCATGATTACTCACTCTTCACTTTTTAAAAATATTTTTAGCATCTATAATGGTGTCTTTTATATTTAGCCAATGCTTTTTTGTAGGGATTTATTGTTGCAGGGGTGTTTTTTTGTTTTTGTTTTTTATGATCTGGACAGACCCATGGGACTGACTGCAAGGACTTACTGTATTTTGAACAAATTATACTGACATTTTAACAATTAAATTTCAATTAAAGTAATAAAATTTAATCTGCTGAAAGCTGTTGTTTTAGAATAGTCTGATGTAGTTCTACGCTCAGATTTAAATCTTTATTGTAGTTGTATGTATTATGAATTTTTTTTTCTCTTTGAAAGATCATTTGAAACTCACTTGTCACGGGTTGAGGCTGAACTGTTAAGAAGAGAAGCTCCTCCGTCTTATGGACAGTTAATTGCCCAGGGTTTAATACCACCAGTTGAAGATTTTCCTGTTTGTTCACCAAACCAGGTAAGACTCCAAAAATCAGGCAGACTAGTCAAAATTTAAAGATACTAAAATCTATTTTGCATTCCTTGTCCTTTTTTGTTTGTTTTATAGCATTTATTCTTCTTCCTTTCGTGCCGATAAGTATTATATTAAAGATGAGCTGTTGGACAACTCATAATAAGGGTAGCACCACACAGTTTAATTTCCAGATTTTTTTTTATTGTTGAAAGCCAGTAATGCACAGTATAGAATCATTCTTGCTGGAAAAGATAGTATAGAGTGATAGACCCAGCTGTATGCTCTGTATTATGTTGTGGAAGTTAAGATTGCAAGCTAGCACTTTAAAATTTGGGAAAGATTAGAGCATGCAAAACCATTTTACACACATCCATTGTGCATATGTGTTTAGGTATGATCAAGCCTACTATGCATGGAAAAAACGATGGTAAAGGCAAGGCTATAATATAAAATTAATGGCAAAGTAACAAAGTAAAAGTGAGTAAATAGGAGTTAATCGTATCTGGCCATCTTGATACTCACAGGTAGCATTAGCACAAATTTATTTGGCTAAGGAAAATATCTATCAAAACAGCTTTTTCCATAAAAAATATTTTGGCTTTTGGTTAAAATATTCTACTGCGTGAAATAGAAGAAAAGTCTAGGAATCTTGCTGTAGTGCTGTGCTAGTATTGGTATTAAGCTGTGTTGTGTTGCATTTAATACAGCAAAGTTTACTGTTAGCTAGTGTTGGTGAGCTGGTAAGAAAAATCATTACAATACCGTAAGGGGAGAGTTTTCTGTATTTTAAGTGGAACTGATTTCATTACACTTACTCTGCCATAGATTTCACTTATTATTTCATGCATGCATGTTCACAAGAAGCAGGACGTTTGAAACCTAGTAGTCTTGCTAGGATTACTTATGGTGATACAGAGCTAACACCAGTTATTGTGTCCTCATCACGTCCTGTGTTCTTTCTGAGTGGTGACCATGTGCTGTTCTGTGCACCTTCTGTCAACTTTGGGATGCGGCGATCATAGTCTTTTGCTTCCTTACTCTCTCACCTCTGTTTTTTCTCACTTGACTGACTTCTTTGTTTTGTGTTGCAATCCTTGTAGTCTGTTCTTTTTATGAAGTAGGTGTCTAGAGAAGCTGTATGTGATTGTACTGATTTCCCACTGATGAAGATACATGCTATTCTTTTATCTTTTCTACTGTTATCACAGAACTTCTTCATTTCACTTATCTTCATTTCATGCCTACATTTCTCTTCTTACTCCATCTATATGATCTTAATGTTTTAATTAAAAATTTCTTCAAAGGTAGATTGCATTACCCTATAGCACATTTGCTTACTCCACTGCTTAGGTAAATGGTACAAATTGGGGATTGTGATCCGTCACAAATGATTTTATACAGTAAAAGAAGAAAAAATGTTGCGGTTGGTATGAGAGACCTTGAAAGCAGACCCAAAACAAGATACTGTGAAAACTTCTCAGTAGATAAATTAGCAATAGAAAGGTCATTTGAATGGAAAACAAGATCTTTTTTCTAGGGCTAACTGAAATATTTTTGTAAGTACGTGAGCTTTGTAAAGAATGCTAATAATGCATGCTATAGAAGCATTGAATCTCACTGGATGGGTTATCATGTTTAAGCTTAAAAATAATCCCGTACCCCTACGGGTTTGGCTTGCTGTCCTCTTTCTGAAATTAAGGGTGTCCCTCAGATGTCTGTTTTGGGACCAGTACTGTTTTATATCTTTATCAATGTCAAAGACAGTGGAATTGAGTGCACTCTCAGCAAGTTTGCAGATGACACTAAGCTGAATGATGCAGTTGGCATCATTCAGCTTAGTGAATGATGGAAGGGGTGCCATCCAGAAGGAAGGGGTGCCATCCAAAGGGACCTGGGCAAGCTTGAGAAGTGGGCCCATGTGAACCTCATGAGGTTCAACAGGGCCAAGTGCAAGGTGCTGCAAATGGGGCAGGGCAATCCCAGAAATGAGCACAAACTGGGAAAAGAACTCAGTGAGATAGTTGCGGTGGACAAAAAGCTTGACACAAGCCAGCAGTGTGCACTTGCAGCCCAGAAGGCCGACTGCACCGTGGGCTTCATCAACAGAGGAGTGGCCAGCAGATTGCGGGAGGTGATTGTCCTATCTGCTCTGCCCTTGTGAGGCCCCACCTGGGGTGCTGTGTTCAGCTCTGGGACCCTCAGAACAAGAAAGCTGTGGGCATTAAAGGAAAATGAAAGTGGTCCAGAGGAGGGGCAGGAAGATGCTCAGAGAGCTGGAGCACCTCTCCTGTGGAGAAAGCTGAGAGAGCTACGGATGTTCAGCCTGGAGAAGAGAAGGCTCTGGACAGACTTCTTGCAGCCTTTCAGTACTTAAAAGTGACTTTAAATAAATAAATAATGGAGAGCAACTTTTCAAAGATTTTTTTTTCAAAAGAAATTAAACTTCACCAGTTTGTGATGCAGCTATTTTCACAAGTTTCTTGAAGTAGGGCTAGGTCAAGGAAGTTTGTTAAGACAGTGCAATTGCTATGCCCAGATATCTAATTCCTCTGGTACAGGCAACTTGAAGCAAAACAATGTTTCCTACACATGCCTACCCTGTATAGGTTTTTCAGATTTGGTGCATGTGAACATATTTAGGAATAACCAAGACTTTTGGATGAACTTGGTTTGCTCAGTCCTGTTTTTCATCATGAAACTCCACAAAGATTGCCTAAAGATCTTGATTTTTACTAAAAATCAAATTGCTTGATAGGACAATTCTGAAAAACCCAGCTATGTATTGGCTGTAAGTCAGAGGTTGTTACCAAGCCTTTTACAAAGCTATGCAATTATGGAAATTTTCTTTTATCTTCAGTCAAGTTAAGTTGAATTATCTAGTTATAATTGTTTTGGGTATAGTTTTGTTTTGTTTTATTTTAATTGAAATATAATGGAATTAGTGGCCATCTTCCATAGTAACACATAGCATGTAGATGCTTCTTAGTTGTTCAATGTAACCGTAATTTCATACTCAATTAAAAATACTGATGCAAATATTGATGCATATACAATAGTTTTGAAGAGTGAAAGAAAGTAAGTTCCTTGGTTGTTTTGATTTGTATATAATGCTTTGTGCATAAAGCTGATGCGTGCCTTCAGTACTAGATTTTCAAGCGTGGGGAGCGGTCTCTCCTGTACCTTTTGAAAGTAAGGCTACTGAACATACGTATTTATATGCTTGAATTCAAATGTCATTCTATGAATTACTGGAAGGGAAGAGGTAGATCAAAGTACATCAAAGTGTTATTTGGATGCTGTTGTGTATGCCCTGTGGCATCTGAAGGACTATGGAAGGGAGTTGAAGATGATGTCCAATCACTAAAGTTCATTGTAAGCAAAGTGAAATGTATACATATGTTACGTTAATCTTAGTTTGAAAAAAAAAAAAAAAAGGCTGTTCTGAAGAATATTCTATTTTGTTTTTACAATAATCTTCATTAAAAGGATGTGAATATGGATTTTATCCTGTAATTCAATGCAGCAATGAGTACTTCCAGAGCTGTGGCCATCTGGCAGATTTTCTACCCTAATGTTGCTGAGAACTGAGCTACTTAGCTGAGGTGGCATTTTCTCTAATTCTGAATAAGGGAACACCAAGTCAAAGGTGTTAGTACGATCATGTTACCTTACAACTTAGAGGTTGCACAAGATTTTAAGCAGAAAAATTCAGGCACATATTATTCTGTAACTGACTAGAAAATTCATACCAAAATTGAGAAACGTATGATTTAGAACACACAAGATAATTTTAATTAAACGGAAGCATGAAAGCATCTTGAATCTGGAATTAAATGATTATGCAAGAATGGGGGAAAAAAAACTACAAGCATCTCTGCTGGAGAGGTTATTTAATTTAATTTCTACTTTAAGCAGCCCCATGATAGTTGGCAACAAATGGTCACGTCTGTTAAATCTTGAGGAGTTTCTGGAGGATTTCTTCTTTAAATCCCAAACTTTTTGAGGCATGTTAATATGTACTTTCTCTGAAGTCCACAGAGACTACTTTATCTTCTTGATAAGACTATGTAAAAGATCTTGCATACCTGCTGTATCATACTTTCTGCACTGGATTTTTGGCTCTACTGTTCCATAATCAGTGTTCCATATTCAGGTTATAGTGCATCTTTTTTCACTTTGCCTTTCTTGGAGATCATTGATTTGGACAAAAATGTACCTTATATACTTCATTGCTTTTTTATTTCCCTTTTTCTTCTGTACATATTTCCTCTTAATTTCCCTGGTCATAACGTTTTCTTCTCAAGAGAATCCAGGCTTCTTTCAAACCTGCTTTATGTTTCAAATAACTTACTGTTACATATACCAGATCTTTAATATTAAAGACTGATTTTTTAAAAATATTTAAGACTCTAACCTTTGTGATTATATGCTGTTGGGCACAATAGTTGTCATTTTTCTTGCCAGCATATTGTCAACACTTCATTGTTGTTTGTCTTCTCATTCAGGCTTCGGTTCTGGAAAACCTGAGACTGGCAGTGCGATCTCAACTTGGATTTACCTCCATCAGACTTCCTATTGCTGGCAGATCAAGTAACATTTGGAATCGAATTTTTAATTTTGCAAGGTCGCGTCATTCTGGATCACTGGCATTGGTCTCAGCAGATGGAGATGATGTTGCCAGTCAAAGTACTAGTAGAGAAGCTGAAAGAAGTAATACTCACAGAAGCCTGTTTTCTGTTGAATCTGATGATACAGATACAGAAAATGAAAGAAGAGACACAGCAGGAGCAGTCGGTGGTGTTGCTGCCACCTTGCCTCAGAAAGTCCCGCCTGCAACGGCAATAGAAGCAACAGTAGGAGCATGTGGAAGCTCCTCTGCTCAGAGTGGCAGTAGTGGAAACACGGATAGTGGAAGAGAAGCAGCAAGCGTAGAGCCCCCAAGCACAAGTCCTGCACGTCACCAGCTCACTAGTGCGCTAAGTCGTATGACTCAAGGCTTACGCTGGGTACGCTTTACGTTAGGGAGATCAAGCTCAGTGAATCAGAACCAAAGTCCTTTGAGACAGCTTGATAATGGGGTAAGTGGAAGAGAAGAGGATGATGATGTTGAAATGTTAATTCCAGTCTCTGATGTAGCATCAGACTTTGACATGAATGACTGTTCAAGACCTCTACTTGATCTCAGCTCAGATCAAGGACCAGGGCTTAGACAGCCTTACAGTGCAACACATCACGGTGTAAGGTCATGCAATCGAGATGGCCCCTGTGAGAGCTGTGGCATCGTACACACTGCCCAGATACCTGACACTTGCTTAGAAGCAACAGTGAAAAATGAAACTAGTGACGATGAGGCATTATTACTCTGCTAGGTACGGATTGTTTAGGAAAGATTGTGTACAAGTTGGAGCAATATCTGTCATTGTTTTGTACTTCACAGTTAAAACTAGTTTTTAGTTTAAAAAATCCAGGACGTTATGTTAAAACTATTTTAGCAACTGTGTGGTTGATTAAACATTTCTTATACTGGATGACTTTATGGAACTATTAGAGTGAACGTTTAATAGCTCTGAATACACAGTATGTGTATCCAGTATAATCTGATTACTCTTTAAACTGAAGTTATCCCAGTTAGTTTCAAATTTAGTTTATCCTGGTACTTTAGTTCAAAACAGAAACATGGCCGCACAAGACTTAAATGGCTGCCTGTTTAACCCCATATTAACAGGTGAATTTGTACAGAATTATTTTCCTTTAGGAATTGACTCTGTTGTATTATTGCCAACATACTTGTAACTTAATATACTAAATGCTGGTAAGGATTGTTAATGTAAAATATGTACTTTTATTTGAGTTTATACATTTTGTCTAAATATTCTTGAATTTCATTATAATGTGAACTTATTTAAAGGGAGGAGAAACTTTCTCCAGGAGCATTTTTTTCAGAAGTACAAAATGCAATGATTTGTGAAATTTAGATACAATAGATAAACTGATGGCAAAAGCTTTTATAGCAGTGACTTTCCTAAACTGCAATCTAATATGGTACAGTCAATTAGTATGTAAAATCCCCAGTTGTTAGTCTTTCCATTTTGAAGTAAAAAAGGGCCGAAGATATTACAATATGTGTTAGTTCTTTAAATATCCGATATGTACAAATACACTACAGAGTAAGTTCCAACTGGTAATAGATCTTTCCCTAATACTGTAGGGTATAAAGCTTGTTTGGACTCAAGGGATTTGCACTAAAATCATATTAAGGTCTCTAAATGAGCTTAGTGCACAAGCACTATCACTTTAAGTACTATTATTGTCTAATATTGCAATGGCTATATATTTCCCATGGCTCTTTTCTTGGGGTGTTGCATTTTTGTTGCAATTGAATTTGCTTTACTAATTCCCTATTTATTCATTGTATTTAAAAACTGGTTTACTTGGTTGCAGACTGGTTGTTTTTTTTTAAAAAAAAAAAAAATCCCTTTCAATGTATTTTTTTATGATACTACATGTTGGAGCGAAACAGATCAATGGAGAAAGCTCATAACTTCCAATTTTGTGATAAGCAGGTTAATACATGGCTACTGGCTTGACAACAAGAATCTACACCTTTTAAAAACAAAAATGTCAACTACTGTTTTATTTATTCTTTGCCAGTCTGTTTTTATGAGGCTTAAAGATCCAGTATGAAATGTATTTGTGTGTGATTGTATGCTATTTATTAAATTTTAAATACTTTGTTGAATGTCATTTTAAAGCATGTTTAAAGTCTTGTGCATTTCTGTCGTGTTATGCTGTCAGGCAGAACTGACTAAAATGTTTTAATACGTATCAAAATTAAATTGAATTTTTGTTATGTTTTTGAGGTACTTTTAAAGATAAATCCAAGGTCTGTCTGGCTTTTTATTTTACTTTTTAAAAATCCTCATCTCTGAAGTACAAATCACATGCAGAAAAAACAAATAACTGAATGGATTCCAAAGTGTATATATCTTCTCCCTCTTCTCTTCATTCACAGACACTGGGATGAGAAAAATAAGTAATTTTACCATCTGGTTGATTTAATTCACAAGAGTTAGTAGGTAAAATCTGAGTTCAGGACACAGTTATGTAGATTTGTGCTTTTGAGGAGCTTATGTGCAATACAGTTGTAAAAGATTTTATTATAATAACCCATGCGGTTTCAAGTTTCAGAACAGATCACATCACGCTGGTACCAGTTCAGGTACAGATTGGCCCATAATTCCACATACCCAAGTAAAAGTCATCAATGGCCATTTTTATTCACATTGAATAATATCTAAATCTGTGGGTAATCTTTAGTCTGATTTCAGTGGCATTGCTTATGGAGCAGGCGATGTTGCAATATGAACATGGTAACACACCCTGAAATATATGTGAACAGTATGTCCTGGTATAAAATACTGGGTTTTTAAACCTTCCTAACGAATTATCATTAGAAAGTGGTTACAGACATGTTTGTCACTGAGGCAGATGCATTTTGAAGAGGTCGTCTTCACAGAATACCTTACATACATATGTAAAGTGATCTAAAGTGGTTCCATTAGATACCCCAAATAGCATGTACCTATGGACTCCATATTGCAGATGTAAAAAGAATACAATGTTTGATTTGTTTTAAAGGATAAATGCTACACATTAAACTGAGAAGTTGGATTTGATTGAGAATTTCGAAAATTGTAAATAAAATCCATATTTGTATGAGGCTAATTTGTCGCAGTGATTTTTTTCGTAGTGATTTTAAAGGGAATAATCAAATCTCCTCTGATTAATAAAGTACTTGATTGGTTTTACTTTTTTAAAAAAAAAAAACTGAGTTGTTTAAGTCCTGTTACTTACTTTCATTTTATTTTGGAGCTGCTTGAACTAACATTTTGTTTAAATGATTCTTGGTTTGGCTCTGCATCAGTGCTAGTAATATTTTGAAGAAAAGTTAATGATTCACTGTGGAATTATTTTCTGTAATAAATCACTTTCATCTGAAAGCTTTAAAGAATGTAGGTTGTTGTGAGGTAAATTTTTTTTCCTCGTGTAAAGTTTTCTCCTCATGGAAAGCTTTCTAGACATTGAAGGAGTTGATCATTGTTCCTTTTCACTTATCACACCTTTGTGGCACACCTTTGTGGTCATCCGATTTGCATTGAAGTATTAAGGGGGCTGACCGAGCCTCTGCCACAAGAGTTTGTTTTATTTCCAAAACCAAGTCCATTTTCATTACAGTTCAGCAAGTATTACTGATAAATCTTCTTTCAAAATGATTCCCAGGAGATAACACTGGGATTAGTTACATTATCTGTTGTTCTGATTCCTGTCCAAATGCCAAAGCAGGAACTTGTGGCAGAGTTTGGTTTCAACCTAGGCAAATCCCAGTTCAGATTTGGAACACAGAATTTTTCAGTGCGCCTTCACATTACATTCTTGCTGTAGGTCAATGTTAATAACAGGTTTTCCTGTTAAGATGAGTTTTTCCTTGATTTGTGAAATGTGGATGTTTACTGTCCTGTTTCATTCCCCTAGTACTCTTCAACTGCTGCAGTCATCTTCTGGAAGTACTGCACATTTTCCGTAAATCTTGTTTTAAGTCAACGGCTTTAATCTTTCTGCAGCTGTGATGAGTGAGGTTGGGGTTGCGGGGCTGTTATTTGTTTTGTTTTGGCTGTCTCTCTCTTCCTCTCATGTAAGTTTCTGAAACTAAGTAGTTGGTATCTAAATTCCTCCAGGATATTACCTACAACTGAATTGCACGAAGTGAAGTATGTTCTGAAAGCATGAGGAGTAAGTCTGTCCTTTTGCTAAGTCACTAAAAGTTTGGGTAAGCAAATCAATTCTTAAAATTGTTTTCCTTCTTTCCCTTTTTCCTTTCCCTGTTCTGATATTTATATGACTACTGTTGTTAGCTATCCCTTATCCAAGTAAATTGAGTTCTAACATTTTAAATATAAGGCTTGTCTGCATATTGGAACATCATACAGAGATGTTTTATGGCACAACATTCCTTTCATGTCAATATATTCGTCCAGTTTAGGCTTCCATTCACAATCAGTACCGCACTGTTGTGTATGTGATGAAGAGTAGGCTGGGGAAGAGAATGGAGTATTCACTAATTTGAAGTTGTATCTAACAAGGCAGATACACAAGACTTCCTACACAACTGATGGGGTTAATGACACAAGCAGTGTCATAGAAGCAATTTAAGTTAGTGATTCCTAATTAATCTCACTTGAAGAAAGGGCATTTGGAGAAAGCCAACATTAACAATACATAGCTGAACTTTGTAAATATCCTGGCACTGATTATTCTGTTTCTAATATCTTCGCCTGTGAAATTTTGGAGAACTTAGCTCTCAGCATTAGGTCCTCCTTGTGACCACGTTGCATGAAATTGTCAAAGTCAACAGAAAAAATAATAGGAAAGAACTTTTCTTCACTTGCCTTGTTTGAAAGGTAATTCTACATTATAGCCACCCTGTATGCTGCTTCTGTGAGAAGTAAAGGGGTGGAAGACAGGAGGTAAAAAAACAAAGAGGTAACTCACTGTATTTTGAATTACCAGAAGGCATAAAGGAATAATTAAAATCGGTAACATGTGACTCGTTTGTATTTGGAGATGAGCAATGGTGGAAGGCGCACACAGACCAGCCCAAAATAAATGAGAATTAACTGTTCTGGTTCAGGGGGACCCTCCTAGCAATTTTTTTTAAATGCAAAATGTAAAGGACAAATGAAGAAGCTAGTTTAAGAGTGAGATCCACAAAATAAGGATATGTTGTAGATGCTATCCAGCAGGATTAGGTGTCTGAGTTCATAGCAATCTCAGATTTTGTCACAGTGTTGTTGACTTGTGATATTAGAGGTATGGCAGAAAAATTAGCAGAATTCCGTTCATACTTTTGTGGCAAAACAATCGTGCTTCTGAAAGTCTGGCTTCTGAAAGTCTGTCAACAGAAATGCAGAAATAATTTTTTGGTGTTTCTCGAAGTGTAGAAGATTAAGTTCACTGAAAGTGGTATCCTTTCTGTTAATTTTCTTGCATTGAAAATCTGGTTCATAATGCAGTTTGCTGTCAATGGAGGGAACTTGCCAAAATGGAAAATACAATCAATAACACATCTTCATTAGCTGTGCTTCTCCACTGCTCAACATCAGTCTCTAGTTTCTTTAACCAAGCATCTTCACTATTTGTCCTGAATTCTATTTGTATCTCTTCTATTTTGAGAAACACCTCTGCTTTGCCATCTCTTATTTGAAGCTCAATGCCAGTAAAAATTTTTGGGTTAAGAAAGATCAAGAGCGCATGAGGATAAGAGCACTTTTCAGACATAGGGCATCATAGGAAGAATGTGAAAACGGAAACAGAGGGGATAAAAGTAAGAGGGGGTAATTACACCAGAAGACAGAAATGAATAACTAATGCTGGGAGGTAGAAGTTAAAGGCTCCATGGGAAGAAGGGTGAGTGTATGTCTCAGAAGACTCACAATAGATTGTCTTTATCATAATGACTTGTAGGTGACGTCCTGTAAGTCTTCTGGAAGTTTACAACCTCAGTTGTCTGTTTCTTGCAAACCTATTCTTTAATTTGCTGAATTATTTGGTAAATAATAGACAAGTCTATAATAATAGACTGGATTTTCTTCAGGGTTCTTTATCTTAAATCAATTAAACTATTAGGTTACTTAGAAGCCTCTTTGATCATACTTCTATGATAGCCACACTAATCAAGACGTTCCCCTGTAGAGATTTACAGGATTATTTGCTTTGCTGAAGACCACAAAAACATTAGCCTAAGATGCAAGTTCAAGGTTGCAATGGATGGCTTTCTGCAATGACTTTCTCTCAAATGACTGAACTACTATGATATTTTAGGATGAGTAAACATTACTTAACAGGAAACTCCTCTGCGTAGTGCAGAGTTGGGCACTGACTACAAAATAGATATTTGTATTGAACTGTGCAAAGTGAAGGGCAGAAAGAGTAAAATGTTTTGTGGGTGGGTGAAGGTTGCAGTACCAATCAGGGGCCAAAGTCCCTGTTGGAGCAGCAAGTACTCAATGATAACTAAGAATACACAGCCAGTTGTCTTCTCACAATATTACAGGAATTATTTCTATCCCACAAGTGGTATTTCAGGCCATTCTGTCCAGGGACAGATGAGCTCTGAAATACCAAATATTTACCAAATTTACATAAATGCAGCTGAAGCAAGATTATCTTGTTTGTCCAAATGGACAAAATAAAAGGACTGCTTAGACAGAATGTCATTATCTATTTAATGTGTTCAAGCCAGCTATGGGATAGATTCAGTTTTCTTATGCACAACAGTATAAGGTCTTGACTCAATTTCCTTGCTAGTTTGTGTGATCAGCAGCTCTGAGCTAGGCTTGGAGTTCAGGTAGGAAGATTTTTGCACTTAAGAGCAGAATCCACAAAGCCTAAATTAGCCACGGGTAAATTTCAGGAGAGGAAGTGGAGCTCAAGCTCAATGCCTTTTAGAACCTCTAGAGATGAGTAGAATTTTGAGCCATGCCTCTAGGTGTCCTCAGCTCTTTCCTGCACAACATAGAAAAGGGAACTGAATATCCTGGAAGCTTACCACAGTGTGCTGTGATGTGGTTGGTGGGCCTGTCTTCAAATTTCCCTCTGCTCTGTCTGAAAGAAAGATTCAGGCTCACCACTACCCTATGAGCAGACTTGGAGGTGATGAACCAGTTCTGTCATGTAGAAATTCATTTTGTATAAATAACTAAATATTCATTGGCCACGAAGAAATACTAAGAAAATTGACCATTTTCAATTGGTTGTTTGGGCACTGAGTGGGGACGTTCTGCATGAAGTCTATGCCAATAAATGCTTAACTTGTTGACACTGTTCCACTCAAAATCATTAACTATTCAGTGGAGCAGGCCTGTGATCTTGACTGCTGCACCCCATGGGCATCCAAGGAATGGACCTCTGTCTTTGCAACCCTCTGTCCTTGGTTAACAAATGTCACTACATTTACATAAAGTGAAACTTTTGTATCTGAAAGTTACCCATCCCAGATCCCCTGCAGCCCAGTTATTCAGGTGCCCATCTGCACATTGGGAGAAGTGGGTTTGCTGTCTCAGCAGTAGCAGAGATTCAAATTATACCCATTATTCCATTTCAGTGCCCACCTGGACATATTTTCTTTCCTTACTCTCTAGTAGTCACAGCTCCTGCTTTAGAGAGCCATAACTTAACTTCTTCCTGGGCCTTTCTTCCCTTGTTCTTCATCTGACTAATTGTATAGCAGAAACTCAGATGTTCCTGGCTCATCAGTACCAGTATAATTATTAAGCCAGTGTTGCTGTCTGAATTCTCATCACTGCCATTTTACCAGCTTTAAATACAGATGACGTGGTTGGTGCACGTTACCTTTCCTGCCCATTCAGTGCTCTGCAGGTAGCCCCAGGAGTCTTGGGGAATTTCACTTTCTGTTGTTCTTATTCTCTGCTCTTCTTTTCCGAATGAGTTTTAGCCTTTCCTATTGCTGTGTGATGCAGTGAACCCCCATGGGTCTCTGTCCTGAAAATACAAAGGTGGAGCACAAGAGGAGCCATTTGCAGACAAACAGATACAAAAGCTAACTTCTGGTACTGCTCTCCTACCCACTTGAGAGAAGGAAGGTGGCATGCTGATGTGAAGGTGAGCACTGTGTAGTGTGCCACATCGCATTTCATTTGTCTAAAAGTCTTTTTGGTAGCATATGGGTGCGTGGCCCTCGTAGACAATATTCTGTCTTTTGAAGACATTGTTGGCCTGAAGGAGGTCGAGGGGATGAAGATGCTCGTGTTCAGCAGGCTCAGGGACACAGTGAAGCAGTGTTGCTGCTAAGTAAGCCACCCCCATGTTACTGGAGAAGAGGGAAGACCCATACAGCAGGTGTCCCTGGGGTGGTGCAGGACAGGCCATGCTAGAGACGAGCTCCTGCCCTCTTCCAAAGGGAGGCTGTCCCCAGGACTGCGCCTCTCCCATGGTGTACATTCATATTTATCCTGTGCTGAGGACAGAAGGAAAGATGCAAGCTAAGACCGAAGGACAGAGAAAGCTAAGGTGTGGGGAGGACACTGCATCCAGAGCAGTAAGGGCGAGGCAGTGTTGTGTCCATGGGGAACGTGAAATTAAAAACAAAATAAACGTGAGATGCAAACCAATTGTAGGGCAGTAAGAGTATTTCTAAATAGGTACAGTGTGGTTGTTTCCTTTTGTTTGTCCAAGTTTTCAGATCATTTTCTCTCCACTTTACTTTTACTTTCCCACCTCTCCCTCTGGGCCAAGGCATAAGCTGCCCTTCCAGCTGGGCTCATGACAGCCCCTTTCCCAAAAGCCCTCTGCCAAAGTCTCGTTCCTCCTCCCACGACCCTCCTGGCCCAAGGGGCCACCACCTCCCCCGTGCCCTGGCCAAGGTGCAGCGGAATGGGGCCATGGGCCGTGACCGGGCGGGGCCTGCCAGCGGTTGTGTGGGCAACAAGGCGGGGCCGGCGGGGGCAGAGCACGGAGCAGCTGCCCTGAGCACAGCTAGTGGGGACAGCGGGGGCAGCGGGGGAAGCAGGGACGATGGCGCAAGGCAACAGCTGCCGGAAGATGGTTTTCATGTGGTCCTTTGATAATAGCCATGTGCCCCCAGCGATCGAGGACAAGGTGAGGAGAGGCATCGGTGGTGCCCACAACTCCCTGAGGGGCTGCCCTCTGCCCCCTGCCAATGGCCGTTGTGTTTCTCTGAGTACTGGCATTTGGGGGGGCAGCTGCGCTTGGGTCCCCAGGGTTGTGGGCCTGTCCCCTAAAATATCTTCTAAAACATGACTTGGGAATGGCTGCTGATGGCTTGTGCCCTCTGGAGGGTACTTAGGAGGCCCCCAGCACACTGGGCTGTGGTGACTCAAGTGAAGCTTGGTCCCTGCTGCCCTGGGCTCTCAAGGCCCCTCTGCTTGGTCCCACAGGCTCCTCAGCCACCTCCGTGGAGAGCTCAAGTCACCCTTGGGCTCCCGAGCCAGAGAGCTCCTGTTACCCTTGGGTGGTCAAACACAACTGCATAGAGCTACGGTCACCTTTGGGCATCGCAAATCCATGAACAGCCAGATTTCCCAAATGGCCGTCATGTTTCAAACGGGCACAGGGCAGGACTGCAAGCAAGTGCCACGAGAATCTAGCCGGACTGTCCCAAAAGCCTGCCTCCCCCTTCCCTAGGTAAAGAGAACTACAGCAGAAATGGCCAGAAGCAGGTTGTCTGCTTCAGCTCACTGCACGCCCTTGGTCACTGGTGCCTCCCCAAAGGCAGTAGGTAGGTGGAGCTGCCAAAGGCCAAGGGGGCAAATCCTCTGATTTCTGTTTAAATAACCCTGTGTGTTGTGTGCTTAGGGCCACTTTCAGATAGCACACGGCTCTGCGAGAAGGGTGGGCAGTGAGGTACTCTCCGGCAAGAGCAATTTTCTGAGCTGAGTCTTATCATCGCCTTCTAGGCTCCCATGCCAAAGCAGAGACTTCTCATCAAAGGGGGAAAAGTTGTGAATGATGACCAGTCTGTGGAGGCTGATGTGTATGTGGAGGACGGAATTGTGCAGGAAGTGGGACCAAACCTAAACCCCGAGCCCGCCACTGGACTCACCGTGCTGGATGCGACTGACAAGCTGGTGATCCCTGGAGGCATCGATACTCATACGCACATGCAGTTCCCTTTTATGGGTAGCAAGTCAAAAGATGACTTCTATACAGGAACAAAGGTGGGTGTGTGCAACTATGTCAGTGCACATGTGCATGTCTATGTGTGCAGCTGGGCTTCCTTGGAGATGTATCTGCTGATTATGTATATTAATGCTAACAGAGAGAAGAGAGTATCCATCAAGTACAGGCAATTGTTGCTGTCCCTTGGTTGGGCTGTTGTAATAAGCAGTCAGGGTACACAAAGGTCCACCTTCTACCAGCATGTTATTTTGGGTTCCTTCAGAGACCTTACTATCTGCAGGTAGCAAGTGTAAAGAACAGTCATTTACCTTGGCTGTCGCCATGCCAAATGCAACACGCCTTCATATGAGCTTCATACTTTTCTGATCAAAGGTTAACCTAAAGCAACAGTTTAACTCCCCCAGTGTGTTGGGAATACTTCTGTGGTAATCTGATCTTTCTCCTCTGTTAGCTTGGGGGAATGTAAATTTTTCATCTCTCATTCACTTCTCTACTTACTGTCTCAGTGAATATCCCGTTCAAATACGCTTTCTAAAAATATCTAATTTCTCCCACTTAAGTGCTTAGAGTTCTATTTTCAAAATTTTAGCTGATCTCATTATATTACCTGCAGTGTATTAGTTAATAGTATTAACAATGCCTCATCTCTATACAGTAAAGATACTCATAGAGAGCTCCCTGAAATTTGTAAGCTCTTTTTAAGTGCTTTGCTGTACAGGCTGAAATCCTTTGCCCACGGAAGGGATCATGTTGCCCTGTGAAATGGCTTGTCTGTTAGCCAGCATCCCCAGAGAGCCTGTTATAACCTGCCCCTCTCATGGCAGAGCTGAGGTTTGCTAAGAATGAGAAGAAAGTGTGTCCCTTCTAACTAAATAATTTTCACTGATCTTTTTCTGTTGTGCAAAATACTTATCTGCATCTTTAAGATAGTTGAAATACATTAAATTCAACTCATTCTAATGAATGGTGTGATATGAAAACCACTGAAGTCTTACAAGCCTTTAAACTTTGCACTCCTGCTTAGATTGACCCTATTCTTCCACAGGAAATTTCATTTCTTTCCTGCCCTGTCATGTTATGAGGGCTTGAGCTGGACTGTCTAAGTGGATTAATTGTATATTTTCATACTCTAACAAGGATTTTTTTTTTTATTTTTTTTTTGAATTTGTCACCCAGAGTACTGGAGAGAGAACTACGATCTGTATATTATCCTTAAATTGCTGTCAAGTTTCTTTCAATAACAGTATTTACTCCAATTCAAGATAGATCTGCTGATGTTGCTGCTGTTATTTGGAATAGAAATGTTTTACACTGCATAGCTTTAAGAACTAGAATTGTTCTTCTGAATGCCCATGGAAGTTATGGTAGCTCATTAAAATAGGGTGTAATTACTCAGCAAAACTTTGACAAAAATTATTTTGTCCATCACAGCATATCCAGGCTTCTCTGCCAAACGTATCATGTCTCTCCAAGTCAAACATAAAATGAGATAGAAAAAGGAAAAATATGCCACTGAATCTCAATCTCCAGAACTGATAGCTGGAAAAGTATTTTAAAATTGATCATTGCAATTTTTTTCCCCGCACTCAGTATCTTCCTTAGCTATCTGGTAGAAACAAGGGAATCTGTTATTATATAGGCCTCACAACACATTGTAGTTATTGAAATGGCTTCCGCAATCTGTTTTTGGTCTTCACACTGCTTTTTGTGATACATGGATAGAAAGAAACCCCAAGTCCACAATGTCTGTTCTGCTTGTCTACAGACATCACAACTCAGGTTTCCTGGCTGAATGCAGTGCAGAATTAGATTTCTGGAATACTTACTTTACATGATTTACACTACAGAAATATATTATATTTCAGAAATATATACAGAAATATATTATATTATTATTATTATTTGTGCAACAATCCTTTATTTCTCTTTGAAGACGATTCTTTAATGTGCCTCCATTGACATTAAGAGAATCAAAGATTTGGACTAACTCAAATTTAGGTGCCTATGCTATGAAATCCCAAATTATGGGAGATGAATTCCATGCTAACTTGCAAAACGAAAGTAAGAATTTGAATTAGCATGTAATTTATTTTATTATTATTTTTTTTTGAATAATTATTTCCACTGAAGGCATTTGGCACAGAAGCTCTAAAACACAGACTGCATACACAAAACAGTATGTCCTTAGTCACTTGGTGACTAACGGAAGATTCTAGATCCAATCTAGTGATCTGATGTCACAAAGTTAGATATTGGATTAGATTCTTGACCCAGGCCAAAGTGTGGAAAGTGTTCAGAGTTGTTTTCCCAAGGTTGTTATCTAACATATCTTGGCAGGAGAATCAGAGACAATGTGGTATTCCAACTATCACAGAAATGAACACAGTGATAAGCTAAGATTTATCCATTCATTCGAATAAATAAAGGCACAGAAGATTTCTATTTACAAGTGTTATAGGAAAAAGGAGACTTTGGTAGGAATTGTGGAACCTGTGACTTTTTTGTTGTTGTTTTGTTTTGTTTTGCCTGCAAGCTTACAAATACTCTTGAAGTTTAAATCCTGTTTAACAATTAAGAAACCAAGATGTTTTATTAAAAAAAAAAAAAAAAAAAGATGACAGTTGGAACAACTTTTCTTGGAGTCAATGTGTTGTTTAATTCATCACAGAATCACAGAAGTTTGTCATTCTCCAAACTTTTTTTTTTTTGCTAAATGTACTGACATATTTGCAATTTTACTTCTGATTGCTAAGTCAAGACAATTGTTTGAAATATATTTGAAATTTACAAAACACAACCATTTATTACCAAAAAAAAAAAAAATCACTTTCATGGGGGCAAGCCAAATATTTTTTCCTAATTAAAAGAAATATTAGAACTTTATAAAGAAGGATTTATGAGCTTTAATGAGACAGAGTCAAATAAATATATTTTAGAGAAAGAAGGAAAAATCTGGTTGATTTAGAAATAGAATAAAGTAGCATGAATTTAAACTGTTTGTATTTTGATCTGAATAGGTTGTACCTGTTTTGCAAAGGGATGTTGTTCAGAGCAATAAGACAATTTCTCTTACTAATTTGGAAGAGAGAAACAATTACAACAAAGAAATTCCCTTACTGTACCCATTTCCTCTCGTCCAAGATCTGGTTTCTGACAGTGACTACCAAAGTTCCTTCAAAGGAAGAAAAAGTAATATTCAATTGTCTGTAAAGGAGAATGAAAGTTCTCCATTAAAAGTCAATTTTAATCCTCATAACTAATACAAAATGATATTTTATATACTTAGAGGTATCCATATGGAGGCTGTAAATATCTCATCCTTTCTGGACATCTTCTGTGCAGTTTTCCAAAATAGTACCCTTCCAGTAACAAAATTAATTTCAAAACACTTTTTAAATCCTTCTGGTGTTAGACAGGAGTTTGGGGATTCTCATACTGGATTTTTATTTTTTTATTATTATTATTATTTTTTTTTTCCATTGTGTATCTGTCCCTTAATGCTTTTCTGTTACACGGACTTGTTTTTTTCAACTAAGTAGACTCTGAGTAAGCATATCTCAGGTTGTCTGTGGTCTTTTGGTCCTCTTTCTCTGTGATCCCATCTGCTTAAGAATACTCACTGATGCATGCTGCTGACTCATTTCCAAATCTTTGATTTGATTATAAGTGCAAAAACTTCCTTCTCAAAGGAACATCCTTCTCAAAGGAATCAAAATTAATGTCAACAATCATTTTGCAAGTTCAGACTTCACTCAAGAAAACTGCATTGACTTTTGGCTTTTCAGTGTATCAATATGTAACTGTTAGGGAATCAGAGAGGGTAGGAGGAACTATGCATTTTTGTCACTGACTGCTAAATGTTAACTTTTTTCTTTCAGGCTGCTGTAGCAGGAGGCACCACTATGATCATCGACTTTGCCATTCCTCAAAAAGGCTCCTCTCTTATTGAAGCTTTTGATTTGTGGAAAAGCTGGGCAGACCCGAAAGTCTGCTGTGATTATGCATTGCATGTGGCCGTTACATGGTGGAGCAACAAGGTAGACACAAACGCTGATTTTCACTTTCCTGAATTCGTACCACATCTGTGTTGAATAAGTCCTCAGGTGGTAAATGTATTTGCCTGCAGTGTTATAGTTAGCATATTTTTGTATGTGCAAACTACATTTGGAATAGTCCACACTTTATAAAAAGTATGTGTGTTCGAAAAGTCTGCAGATAACCTACATCCTTAGATAATATTGCATGAGATTAAAGGAAAAGGAAGCAGATTGTGCAAAGTCAAGACCAGCCAGACCAAAAAGGACAAGCTTTAATTTTTTTTATTTTTTTTACCTGAATACTCAATAATCTACATTCATGTTAAGTCTTGGGATTTGGGTAGGGATTATGTATTAATAAGAGTATATATGAAAAACATGGCAATTAATTTTATTTGCAAAGGAGTGACTGCAGTAATACTTCCTTAAAGTAAAACAGAATCAGAAGCAAGAATTTCTTAAATGTGAGATTATGCAGAAAATCTTTTTGGAACTTAAGTATGGGAGAATCATCCTCGTTGTGTGAATGTTTGCTGATTGCCTGGAAGTTTTACTGAGGAAATGAACTTTTCATGTACTTGACCGATGTTATACAAGACCACTTAGAGAACTTGCATTGGTCATAAACATACTTAGTAAATTCCATTTTTAAGTATGAAGTATCAGTACTTCCTCTAATTTTTTATTTTTAAAATATGTAAACCAAAGCCTTCACTCTGCAAACACTCCATCTTTGGTATTCTGTGCACTAAACACTAAACAGACTGACTCCAAGTTCTAGCTTAAAGGAAAGACATGCAATAAATTCTCCAATGAAGTTTGAGAAATAAGCATTTGAAATAGCCTTAGTAGAGAAAAGTAGAATTACACTGAAAATTCTAGTTAAACTAGGGAAGTGTAAATCAGTGAAATGCTCTGTTTTGTCTTAAGAAGTTTAACTTCTACTTTTAAAGGCCAAGACTGAGGAAATAAAAAGTCTGATGTTTTGTAGCCATAAAAGACCTGGATAAAGTAGTTGAGGAGTTTGGTATTTCATATCCTTCTCATTTGCTATCAAATCCTCTCTTGGTTATAATCATTCTTTAGAATGCCTTCCTTTAGTATTAGTAATTTGTGATAAAGAAAATAAGTGAAAAAGAAATGCTTTTTACTTCCACATTTATGCCAGAGTAGGGCCTTATGTCCAGTATTTTTTTATTTTTATTTTTTTTTTGGATAATTTCCACTAAAGCTAATGCTCCCACCCCTCTCCCAGGTGAATCCCCAGATTTTTCCTTAATATTTTTTTATTAATCTCTCACCTTTCTTGGGCAGATCCAAACATATTATTAGGGAAAAGATGAAATACAATGTTTTAATTTTTCAAAAGAAACACATCAAAACCATAAGAGCATCAGAGATACACACCAAGTACTGTCACCATCATTTTGATGGGAAGGAAAATCAAAAGTTAATTAACAGATAGTTTTACCTAACCAGCTCCTCAAGAAACCTTTGGGCTAAAAACTGCATCATTCTTTCTTCCTTGGGATATACAATTTTGTTTCACAAACTCGAGCAGAAGCAGGGAATCTTATCAAGAAGTGCATATAGGAAAGAAAGCAGGCTTGCATATAGAGTTTTGCAGCTATTTAGTTTAGGGACAAAATATTTCAAGGGCTATGTGTGTGTCATTTAGCATTAGAACACAGCTCTAGAAGATAAGAACCTTTCTGTCACTGTCATTTGTCAGGAGACTGTTAGGATTCAATTTTGAAAATCAAATTTTTACATATTTCCATGCTCCTTGTTAGAGGTTGGATACATAGATGTTGATATTGGACAGAGTGTTTTCAATATCAGGAGGTTTTCCCTGGAAAAAAATTATACTTCACTGTCTTTTTTAAAAAGCTTTCCCTTCCAATCAGTTTGCACCTCTAATACCTGCCCTATAGTTGGGCTGGTTTGTATACTTTGAGAAGCAATTTGATACAAGAGGATAGTATAAATAAGCCTTTAAATGTATGACTTGGACTGTTAGGACTGAGTATATGTTTGATGGGTGAGTAAAGGAGAGGTGCCTGAGGACTGGAGGATAGACAATGTCACTTTGGTCCTCAAAAAGGGCAAGAAAGAGGATCCGGGAAACTACAGACCCATCAGTCTCACCTCTGTCCCTGGAAAGGTGATGGAACAGCTTGTTCTAGATGCCATCTCCAAGCAATTGGAAGAGAAGAATGTTATGAGGAATAGTTAGCATGGATTCACCAAGGGGAAATCATGCTTGATCAACATCGTTGACTTCTATGATGGCATCACCAGCTGGGTAGATGGGGGAGAGCAGTGGATATCATCTACCTTGACTTCAGCAAGGCTTTCGATCCTGTCTCCCATGACATCCCGCTAGCAAAGCTGAGAAAGTGTGGGATAGATGAGTGGACAGCGAGGTGGGTTGAGAACCGGCTGACTGGCCGAGCTCAGAGGGTGGTGATCAGGTGCAGGGTCTGGCTGGAGACCTGTGACTAGCTGTGTTCCCCAGGGGTCGGTCCTGGGTCCGGTCTTGTTCAACATCTTCATCGATGAACTTGATGAGGGAATAGTGCCCACTCACAGCAAGTCCACCAGTGATACAAAGCTGGGAGGAGTGGCCAACATGCCAGAAGGCTGTGCTGCCATTCAGCAAGACCTGGACAGGCTGGAGAGCTGGGCAGGAGGAAACAAAATGAGGTTTAAGAAGAGCAAGTGTAGAGTCCTGCACATGGGAAGGAACAACCAGAAGTATCAGTACAGGCTGGGGGATAACCTGCTGGAAAGGAGGTCTGTGGGGAAGGACCTCCTTCCTTCCTGGAAGGAAAGAGGGTCCTGGTGGATGACAGGTTGACCATGAGCCAGCAGTGTGCCCGGGTGGCGAAGAAGGCCAATGGGATCCTGGCGTGCATTAAAAGGAGCATGGCCAGCAGGTCAAGAGAGGTCATTCTCCTCCTCTACTCTGGTCAGGCCTCACCTGGAGTACTGTGTCCAGTTCTGGGCTCCCTGGTACAAAAAAGACAGGGATCTCCTGGAAAGAGTCCAAGGGCCACAAAGATGATACGGGGCCTGGAGCATCTTCCTATGAGGAAAGGCTGAGAGACCTGGGTCTGTTCAGCCTGGAGAAAAGAAGACTGAGAGGGGATCTCATACCTGAGGTGTGGGAGACAGAGGGATTTGGCCAACCTCTTTTCAGTGATTTGTGGGGACAGGACAAGGGGTAATGGACACAAGATGGAGAACAGGAAGTTCCACACTGACATGCGGAAGAACTTCTTCACAGTGAGGGTGATGGAGCACTGGAACAGGCTGCCCAGGGAGGTTGTGGAGTCTCCTTCTCTGGAGATATTCAAGGCTCATCTGGATGCCTACCTGGGCAGGCTGCTCTAGGGAACCTGCCTTGACAGGGAGGTTGAACTCGATGATCTTTGGAGGTCCCTTCCAACCCCTACAATTCTGTGATTCTGTGATTCAGTAAAGGCTTGTTGTTGGTTCATACTTTCAATTTATTTGTAGAAAGTTAACAGGTAAAATTTTATATTGCTGTTTTCTGAGAATTGCTGACTGTCTTTCAGGTTAAGGAAGAAATGAAAAGTCTTGCTGAGAACAAAGGTGTCAACTCCTTCAAGATGTTTATGGCCTATAAAGATGTATACATGCTCAATGATGAGGAATTATATGCAGCCTTTTCCTACTGCAGGGAACTTGGAGCAGTTGCTCAAGTCCATGCAGAGAATGGTGACCTAATTGCACAGGTAAGCATTTGTCATTTTATCCATCAAATTCAGGAATAATACTAATGCTGTTATCTAAGCACTTCAATAGATCATTGTAAAGTAGGGAAAGGCTTTTTCCCCTATTTAACTTCCAGGCAACTAAAGAAAAATATCTTGGCCAAAATCCCAAATGATGCTTGTGGTAGGCCAAGAAATTATAAGCTGGAGTACTGGGTTCAGGACAGACAGGAAGCAAATGGACCTGTTCTAATGAGAGTTATACTTGCAGAAAAACATACATACTTGCAATAAAATACATATATTTGGCTGATGAAGAAAGCATCAGTCAGAGACTGATCATGGGACAGGTTGAAGTGGGAACACTTGGACAAGCATTTACATGTCAGGTATATTATACCTGGTCTTATACCTGGTCTCTCCAAACATAGTCATCTCATCTAACAGGACCAAATCCAGAAGTACAGAGGAAGCATCTCTGGGCACAAAAGTTTAAGGCCCCTTTGTGCGTGGACAGCCTCACTTTGTACTTAATGCTAATATCTCAGTGATATGTAGAGGCACTTGGAGTACACGTACAGTCTCATATCTTTGAGTTTCTTCAACTATTCTAGTCAAAAGTGCTTTGACTCTGACCATGTCCCATAGCAGAAATGAATTTATTGCTAAGTAATTCCAAATCAGCCAAGCATAAACTCCTGTAATAATATAGGAACAAAATCTTATGCTTCTTTAAACCTCAGAGCCTCATTCAAGAGGCTCTTGATGTGTATCTTTGTGCTTAGTAAGGATCTTTCAATGTTTTCCTAAAGAGGGGTCAGTATTGTCATCTCAGTTACTGGCTATGATCATTTTTGATACACAAATTGATACAGAATTAGGATTTTCAAAAGTAGTGATTTACCTCTGAAAGCCAGTGAAGCATGTTCTCTCAAGTCTTAGTCATTCTGAAATCTGTGTTTATTGAAAGATATAGTGGATTTCAGGTAACACAACAATAACTCCTCTGAAATGGAAAATATCCTAATTGACTTGTTCTTTCTCAAACTAACTATAGTGTCTAGTTTAGGATCCATTTGGCTGGCTACATGTTCATGACACCATGGTTGCACTTTAACTGACTCTTAAATGTTTTTTATGTCCAGAATTCTAAGAAGTTGCTGTCAATGGGAATAACTGGTCCTGAAGGGCATGTTCTCTCACGTCCAGAGGAAGTTGAGGCCGAGGCTACCCTGAGAGTCATTACCATAGCAAATGCTGTAAACTGTCCCCTTTTTGTTGTTCATGTAATGAGTAAATCTGCAGCAAGGGTGCTAGCCAATGCACGAAGAGAAGGTAAAAGTTCTAATTCGTTTATGCTTTGACCATGGTAATAGAGAAAGGGGCATTAATGTCCTACTTAGCATGGGTGCCTTAACCCTCAAAACATCGGTGTACTTGGAACAGGATGTCTAAACTGCGTATGTTTTGGGGCCCAAAGGGAGCTAAGCAGTGTGACATAACAGCAAACGGGATTGAGCCTTTCCTTCTCCCCAGAACAACCTTTTTGTCCTTCATGCTATATCTCCACAGTTTAAGTGATGGACAGGCCAGCGTTGCATTAAAAATTATATGACCAGTCCAAGACAATTGCCATTCCTCTCCCTTGAGTTACAGACTTCAAGCCTTTACCAGCCATTTAGGTGAGAAGTTCTGCAACAGCAACCACTCCATGTTTTTACAGACAGTGCCATTATATAACCGGGACTCCTATTCACTAGGCACTTAGAAATCATGGTGATGCTGACAGTGTCCAAAAGTCTTAATTCCCTCCAGGGAAGGGTTTCTCCGGTCATACACTGCAGGGTTCATAAATAGTTCTGCCAGAGAGGGGAGCCTGACCCTCTTGGCCAGCTGTTGGGCAGGCTAAAAGCAGTCTGTAGGCTGTAGGGATTCGGGTTTTTCTACATACTCATCTATCTGTAAGTTCACCCAGAGGTGCCTGTGGAACAACAGCACTATGAAGGGACATTATATGAGTGGAATGAGTAGGACAGAGGCCATGATTTAGGGGGCCGGAGCCCTTATGGGTTATCTGTCCCTGTTATCTTTTCATCTGACCTTATATGAAATACATACAGACCTCAGTTTCCTCATTTCTTGGCTTTAGAAAAGTTTCCTAGCAGCATAGATGATTAATACTAAAATGCAGAGTCTGAGATCTCGGACAAAAAGTGCAATCAACAGCAGCCTGACATTATTGTGCTAAAATGGATGGATACATTTATGTGGAATATGTATTGATCATGACCTTTATACTAAGATTTTTCTGTAATTCAAGTTTATAAAATAATCACCAGCATATTGTTTAGAAGCACATTTTTGGTACTGTGCTATGTTAGATTTCTCCACTAGATGACAGTGCTGCTGATAATGTGGATTGTATCCATAAGTTTACTGTTCTTTGTACATCCATAGGTGTGGTGACAACGTTAACTACAAGAAGCTGTAACAACACTTTAAATACTCAGATTAAAAACAAAACACTGGCTGTGAACATAAAATACCTAAGACAGGAGGTGGTGTTTTATAACACAGTAATCAAGTAAAAAATTCTATGTTGATAGTAAATACTGTAAGATATTGTTAGGCATAGGAGTAGTCTGCAGTGTCAGTATGATAAATGACTTTATATCAGTATACTTCTTCAGTGTTTATAAAGAAATTGAAACAACTTACGCTTATTGTTCCGCTCTCTGCTGGAGGGACAACACTTTAGGGCATAAGCAATCCAGGAGGTTCCTGGAACATATTTATGACAACTTCTTTCTCCACTTGGTGGGTAAGGAATTGGCTGGATGATCTTACTCAAAGAGTTGCAGACAATGGCTCAATCTCCAAGTGGAGACTTGTGAGGAGTGGTGTTCCTCAGGGGCTGGTATTGGGACTGGCACTGTTTAACATCTTTCTCCGTGACAAAAACAGTGGGATCGAGTGCATCCTCAGCAAGTTTACCAATGACACCAAGCTGGGAAAGCCTGAGAGGTGGGCCTGTGTGAACCTCATGAGGCTCAACAAGGCCAAGAGCAAGGTCCTGCATCTGGGTCAGGGAGGTGATTCTCCCCCTCTGCTCCACTCTTGTGAGACCCCACCTGGAGTGCTGCATTTAGCTCTGGGGTCCTGTCATAATTTTGGCTAGGACAGAGTTAATTTTCTTTGTAGAGGCTCATATAATGCTGTGTTTTGGATCTTTGATGAAAACAGTGTTGATAACACACCAGTGTTTTAGTTGTTTCAGAGCAGTGTGTACACAGAAATTTTGTGCTTCTTATGCTGCCCTGCCAGCGAGGAGGCTGGGGGTACACACAAAAGCTGAAGGGAACACAGCCAGGACAGGTGATCCAAACTGACCAAAGGGATATTCTATACCATACAGGGTCATGCTCAGCAATAAAACCTGGGGTAAAGAAGGCAAAGGGGTGAGGGGTGGAGTTGGGAATGAATGACATTTAGAGTGATTTTTTTTGAGTCAATGGAGTGACATTTTGAGTCACCATCCCTAGAGGTCTTTAAAAGACGTTTAGATGTAGAGCTTAGGGATGGTTTAGTGGAAGATTTGTTAGCGTTAGGTAGGAGGTTGGACTTGGTGATCTTGGAGGTCTCTTCCAACCTAGACTATTCTGTGATTCTGTGATTCTGTGGCATTTGTCTTCCCAAGAAACCATTACTCATGATGAGTCCTGCTTTCCTGGGAGTAGACCTTAAAGTGGCCTTGCAGTCCTGCTTCTTTCAGATCTTAGCTGGTTACTGAGTACCTTTGCCCCATATGACTTCATCCTAAGTCCTTTGGAAAATTTCACTAGAATAAACACACAGGGACCAGTTTTTCAAGCCTGTAAATTTTAGTTATTGTTTCTCAAGATTATAACTCTTTCTGAGTTCTGATAAATGGTAAAATAAATTACGATTTTGTGTTCATCTTTGTTATAAAACAATTTATATGAATAAAGGTCTTGCAAGTCAGTTTCATGTGTAATGAAGAAGTCACCAAATCTACAGTTATTTCCCAGCAGCTCAGAGATGCCAGAAAGACCAAACAGAAGAACACTTTCTGCTTAATATTTTTGTTGAATGCAGGAAAACATGATAAATGGAAAGACCTGGTTTGTTACATTACTCCAATTTTATGCCTGAATTGGCAGACAGAAGCCAATTGAGCTAAAAGAGCTTTAATGTGGAATTTCATTGTTACTTGGATTAAAACAGAATGTTGGTATTATTGCACCCTTCAGTCTGACTAGTCATGGCATGGCCCAAATGAAATGCAAGAAATTGCACAGTCAGCAGAATGTCCAGATATAGTCCGTTGAAGCTGCAGTGTGCATAATCAAAGTCACTTGCGGAAGTGGCTTGTACTGTTTCCCACTCATGGGAACAAGGGGGGCTGTTCAGGTCAAATTCTGACTGCAGAAATACCGTCATCACCTGCAGTACCTGGGTTAGAATCAACTCAGCATATACAGCTATGAGTTTGAAGACTATCTTTCAATTTTTATGTCATGAAACTGATGTAAGAAATTATTTATGGAAACTAAACATTTATTCTCTTCCTACCATTATAACTTTTGACATTTATAGCTATGCCCTAATGATATATAGTTCAGGTTTTCTTTGTATGGAAGTTTCTATGCAGGTAAGTGGTACTGGAAGCTTAAAATGCTTCAAGCCAAGGCATCAGCACAGGTACATCAGTTCAGTATGTCAGAGCATGCTGAGAGCATTAGAGCAAATTAATAATGCTAACGGGGAGTCTCTAGGTTGTGGTAGAAGTTGTACTACGTAGTACTTGGAGTAAATGCAATGTACGGTAATGTCAGAGCAGGTCTTGAAACCTTGGAGAAATAACTGTAGAACTATATAATTTAATATAGTCTTCAGAAATTGTATGAGGCCTTCTTGCAAGTCTAGCACAGAAAATTTAAGAAATTATACTACCACAGTGGGAAACTTTTACAAGAACTGAGCTCCTCAGAAGCTACCTATGCAAGTGTAGCAGCTCACAGAAATACCAGAACCTAATGCATAGCAAGAAATCTGCAATGGTTTGCTTTGTTGTTTTCCAGCACTACAGGTGAATACCTAACTTAGACAGAAAAAAAAAAAAAAAAAAAAAAAAAACACTGTCTAGTAGCACCAAGCAATGACCAGCTGGGGTAATGTAATGATAGTTCTATTAAAAGTTGTCTGTGGTCACTAGAGTGAAATCTGAGATCCATCGTAAGGTGCACACTGTTTTCAGAAAACAGGGGCAGGAGAAAGCTCTTGCTAGAATCCAGCAGAGGCTGCCTTTAATAAGCACCAGGCAGCCTATGAGTGGGTGCGTAAGGTTAGCTTGCTCTGTTTCTTTGGAGACCATCATGGTCAGTTGGCACTATCTTCTCTCACATACAGAACAAAGTGGCTGGACCACCTCTTCAGGGAATGAAATATTTTGTTTAATCTCCCATCTTGTTCTGATGAGTTTCAAGCCCATGTTTCCTAGGAGGGGAAAAAATAAAATAAATAAATAATAATAATAAAAAAAATTAAATGTATTAGCTCTATCCAAAAGCTAAAAAGTTGGTTTTGACTGGGGTCCTCTTCTGAGAAATCTAGAATACTGTGCCATGTAGAATTAAAGTCTGGGAAATAACTTTTAAAATTGAAGTATTTATGCTTTTTTTTATTATTATTATTTTTGAAATGTTTTTACACTCTTTAGATTTATGTCTTGTGCCACATTTTTTTCCTGGTTAGCAGGCCTGCAATTATAGTATGACAGTTATAAAGGTCTGTTTGCTGTATATATTGACTCACATTGTTACATCAGCAATAATTTCAGAACATCAGACAGGTGCTACCAAGAAATATATGGATCTTGAATGTAATTAATGCAGCTGAGGACTGTGTTCCTTTTGCAATTTCTATCACACACCTAGTAAACAATGTGTAAAACCCATTATAATATATCTGTCAACAATTTAATTAAAAAACTTGCCAAAGCAATGCTCTTATGAGAAAATATATTGGGAAATTACCAGCAGAATATTCAGAACAGAGATGCTGTGTTATAGCTTATTTTATTATGTCCCTCCATATGTTGGTATTTAATTTGAAACATTCATTCAAATTCAAATCCATTACAACCAAAAAGATCTGAAACAGGAAAAATACAAGATATGCATTTTTATGTTACTTGATGATGATACTATTCCTTTGTGTTTTTCAGGAAAGGTGGTTTATGGGGAGACTATTGCTGCTTGTCTTGGCACTGACGGTACCAACTATTGGAATAAAGACTGGGCTCATGCTGCAGCACATGTCATGGGACCTCCTCTGAGACCAGATCCTTCTACTCCTGATTTCCTCATGAACTTACTGGCCAAGTAAGCAGATGAACAAACAGTGACAGCTGATGCCCAAATACTCAGCAATTTTTTTTCTGAGTGTATAATAGCAGGTTGATGCCCTGGAGATTCTCTCAGTACATAATGTTGTATTATCAGGAAGGAGAAATGGAAGGTGAAACCATAGATAAAAACATTTTTGTTACAGATATTAGAAGCTGTTCAGATTCTTTTTTTTTCTCTGAACTCTTGTGACCTTCTTTCCCCACTTGATTTTAGTCAATAAGCTTTGCCTTGCTAGTTCTGCAGCAAAAAAATGAAACATAACCAGGGGAACAGTAAGCCTGTATGTTGGCGGGAAATCTGTAAAACGTGGTCACAGCTAGAGGTTCTGGCTTTTCTTGTCAACTCATTTTTTTCACTTGAAGTTTGGATTCTACATAGAAGCTAAGCCCTCTGTTTTCTGGAGGCAGATACGTCTTGTCCACTTCATACTGTCTGCTTCAGAAGGAATTATGAACAGAAGTATCCTTCAGATATCTGCAGTTAATGAAATGTGTTTTGCTGGTATATCACTTTCCAATAAACCCTAACTCCACAGAAGTGCTGAATTTGACCTAAGAATCTTTGAATGTATGCCTGAACACAGTCTGACTGGTGGTAGTGCAAATCTAGGTTAACTTCACAGGGAGTGACACGCCAAAATTGCTCTAAGTGAGGATGAAATTTACTCTTTTGCTCTGGGTGAAGTGGGACAGTCCTCCATTTGTGGGACACCTTTGACATACCCAAATTAAAAATGTGGTTTTTGTGCTTAGTGTCTTTTGCAGGTTTTCTGAAGAGAAGCTGTCTGTCACTGTGAAACTACTCTTAGAGGCTGGAACAGAAGACTGGCTGACAGGGTATTATCAGTTTTTCCTTGCAGAAAGGATGACTGGATCTACCCAACAGATTTTCTTGTGTGGCACTGTCTGGTACATGATCCAGTTGATAATGTACTTTGTTTCTTCGTAGTGCTGACCTGTCTGTGACAGCGACTGACAATTGCACTTTCGACATATGCCAGAAAGCTCTGGGAAAGGATGATTTTACCAAAATCCCTAATGGAGTGAATGGTGTGGAAGACAGGATGTCAGTCGTATGGGAAAAAGGCGTTGTAAGTATATCAAGATATCTGAACAAGGATGTAATTTGTATCTCCAACAAAAGATAACTTTTCAGCAAAATAAGTTCCTCAGTTTCATCAAATGTATTTATTACAGGGCAACTCCTTGATTAAAGACCATAACAGGGTCCTCACTAACTCACGCTTTATGGTCCTGGGAGATGGAAAAGGAATCTTGCTGCTTAAAAAATAGCACGTGAGAATCATCTCCATTGTTTACCAGCAAAGGACTGCTGTTGTTTCAGTGTTAGGGCACAGTGGTTGGAGAACTTTCCACAGTAGGCGTCTGCCTGGCAACTTCTATTTTGTGTTTTCAAGCAGAAGAAACAAGCTAGAGATATGAAATGCTTCTTATTTATGTCTCAGTCATATGGTGTGATGAGATGAACACCTTCAAGTTCTATTGACTTCAGATTTTCAGTGCCATCATGAGAATGCTCAGTGCTTCCCAGGACAATGTCTTTTAGCCTCTAAACAAATATAAATATGAAGGCTAGTGACCAGGATTTTTGGATATGGGGTAGTCTGGTGGGGGAGGATGTGGGCTAATCTGATGAGGGATCTGCTGTGTACTGGGTGTTATGATTGCTCTGGCTGATAAAATACAAGTTCTGGAGACTCTTGTTAAACTTTTTTTATTAAGTTCTCTCACAGCAGGGAAGTATTCTGGCTATGCACTACAAAGTATATTTACTTGTCATAGTAAAACTATCTACATTACACAGTTGGTAAGGATGTGTTTCAGAATCTCTCTTATTTATCTCTATTTGGAATTCAGCTCCCATTTGTGTGTACAAAGATGACATCTGACTGTCTTCACCTTTGGCATATATCTAGTGAGATTTTATTTATTTATGTATTTATTTATTTTGTGGTGTGAACTGTAATATAATCTGATCTGTGGTTAGTGTGAACATAAGACTTAAATATGTACACCAGTGCTACTTTTGAACAGTGTGTCCTGTTGGGCAAGGTAATTTTTCAAAGGATTTTTCAGTCAGTAATATCCTCCATTTTCTTATCTGTAAAATACTAAACAGCTGTGAGAATTGTCTGGACAGATTTCCAGAATAGCTTCTTTATGCTTTTCTTCTGCAGCAACTGCTCACAGGCAACCATTCAAACATGATTTTATGACATTCAAATTCCTATACTGGCCTATGCAGATCATTACTGCCAATATAGCTGGCTTTCTAAGCAAACAACAGTCACAGATAAAGTAATTATGTAGCAGTGACCAGTCTTGAAACAGGTGTACATGTGTATCCATTATTGTTTGCCATTTCCATGATGTGTCTCACTCACAAATCAGTCTTTTATAGTTCCTGATCTCAAATATTTACGGAAGAGTACTACCCTCTGCATTATTGCTGCAGAGGATTTGCAGATCTCCTTTTCTATATTACATACCATGCCTTGCCTCTCCCTTCTAAGTTTTCACATCCACATTATTAGTCAGTCTGATGTCCGCATTTCTTTAATAGTGTATCACCATTTTTCAAAACCAAGATACTCATGAAATGTTATGTCTCCTGAGGAAACTGCTGAACAGGACTACAGAGTCAAAGTCAGCTAAATAAATTTTATTCCAGTTGACTTGTAACTATATCCACAGCTTTAAAGTTATCTTTTTTTTTTTTTATTTTTCTCCTTTGTTATGAGGTAAACTTGTATAAAGTTACTTTATTCAGTGAAAGTACATTACAGAAGGTATATCAGAGAAAAATAGTTATTTTTCTTTTAAACTCATTAGTAAATTGATGTGATGTTGTGATTTTGGCAGAAAGCTCTCACTCATCCCAGCATTTTCAACAAAACAAAACAAATCAAATCAAAACAAAACAAAACAAAAATTTCATCTCTTGTTTTAAAAAGTAGTGAGTTTACTTTTGTGTACTCTTCTTCAGCACAGTGGAAAAATGGATGAAAACAGATTTGTAGCTGTTACCAGCACAAATGCAGCAAAAATCTTTAACCTTTACCCAAAGAAGGGGAGAATTGCTGTGGGTTCCGATGCTGACATCGTAATTTGGGATCCCAAAGCTACCAGGTATGTATGCATAGTTGTTTCCTTCCATCCAACCTCTCTGTAGGAAACAATATCTCAAAGCATTTGTATAGCAATAAGCCTTTAGGGAGAGTTTATGGTGTTTTTCAACAGCATTTGATGTGAATTATTTACAGGTTATTTATTTGGCTCCTACAGTAGTGTATGTAAGTAGAGATTCTTGATCTCTAGATGAATTAAAAAAAAATAAATCACCTGAATTGCTGACCAAGTGCAAAAATAGCAAGACCATACATTATACTACTAGTGTTTGGTATCCTTACAGTAAAAATAACCACTTTAGGATCTTAGAGTAACTCTAAGTGTTTGAGTATGTTCAGCTTCTTTCCACTGCAAAAAGCAGAGAGGAGCCTGTGTTCCTAAAGAGTGTACCATTACCATCTTGTGTTTTGAGCTTACAGCTACTTCAAACATATTCAAAGGTAGTCAGTATGGTTGGTGAACGTGTGGGGTCCTGAACTCCTAATGTTTCTTCCTAGCTGATGGAGTAATAGTAGTGGTAGAGAGAGCCATGAGTGAGATTAGGTTTGAAGCTGTACTTGCTTACACTTTTATTTAAGGAGTTTTCTGGATTTGTGCACAGGCTAGAGTAGATCTTGTCACACCAACAACATGTGCACGAAAGTTATGCTGATGTCTCACCCTGTGTGACCTGATGCCATGGTATATTTATGCTACAAAGGACATGCACTGTCTTTTTGTGAGCCTCAACTCATACAGCACACTCTGCACTACAGCTGATTCCTGTCTTCAGGTATATTCACACCATCAGCCAGATCCATAATCAGGCCACTATAAATATCTCAAGAATCTCTCTTGGGTATTTCTCTGGCTCTTACAGCTATCCTGGTCTTGTCTAAATTGCATGGAAACGGTTTGAGAGCAGGCTGTCACAGAGAGAGCTCACTGGGGGAGGTGCTTTTATCAGCTGAGGTGCCTATGGGCTGTGCATGTACATGTCCACTGTTTGACCTCCAGGTGGATCACCTTAAATCTGGGGGTGTTAAACAGCTGTGTCCAACCTCTGACTGAGTTCAGCCATACACATGCCAGCAGCAGGTCAGGAGGTGTGCCAGGCTGGTGCTTTGGTCTCAGGCTTAGCTCTGGCAAGCAGTGTGAGCATACAGAGCATGAATGCCCTGAAAGCACACACTGACTCTGCCAGTTGAAATTCCTTCACTGGTGTCATCTAAACAGTGGGTAAAATCCATATAAGAAGGCAATCACAAATCCCAAAGCTCAACACTTTTTGGGGTGCTGAGCATGATGGCAGCATAGACAGCTTTCATCGAGTTATGACAGTGTTTGGTGTTCCTAAAACTTGAGCTGTTGTAACTCATAGATGGCACTAGATTTTCAGCCTTTGGTTTTAAAAGACAATTGAAGACTCCTCTGTTGGTAGAGGAAAGTTTGGAAACATAACTGGGCAAATCTGAGGCTCAGAAACCAAATAGAGATAAAAAGCCCTTCTCCTAGATTTACCTTACACAAATGAAATTTTCCTCACCAATCTGCTAGATCTTGAATTTTTGATAATGAAATTTTCACTCATTTCAGCATGCCCATGAGTAGCAAAAGCACCCAAACTGACAGGAAAAAGCATCCTGTGTTTTAAGGGGCAAAGCTTGAGGACATGGAACTTGCTTTGCAGAAGTCCCACCAAAAATAATAATAATAATAGCAATAATCTGGCAATACCAGCAAAAGAAGTTTCAGGATTGTCAACCCCCATCAACACAGAGGCCTGCCCAGTGCTGGGTCAAAGAGATTTTGCTGCTGAGTATTGAACAGTTCATGCTGAGCAAGCATATTTTGAGATACTAGCAATGAGCTATTTCGGGACAGTGGAGCTACAAAGTCTGATTTAAAAAAAAAAAAAAAAAAAAAAAAAAAAAAAAAAAAGATTCTTTTCTGAACTCGCTTCTGCTCTGCCTGAGGACAAATGAAACTAGTAGGATAGCAGAGTTCTGACATTATTCTCAAGGTGCTTTGTCAGCTCTTAAAATTCTTTATCCTTTTCCCTCCCAGGCATTCCTTCTGCCTCCCTTCACTCTCTCCTGAGTACTATAATGGCCTTTTGCCCACTGCAGCTGTGAAGATGCAGTTTTTCTTTAAACATTTTCTTTTTTTTTTTTTTAAGAATTAACTGTATTTTCTTACTGAGCAAGCTGATTTTAAGTTGAACTGATATTTTTTTCCTCCTCCTGATCTGGTACTGTTCGCGTTGTTTATCCCTTTGGCTTTGCTGGGAACAAGCAACTGTGCAGGTACAATTGTGTGAACTATATGAGTAAGTATAAATAAATCTAGTCCTTGTCTATTCATTTCACTATAAATCCTGAAGAGGGCACAAACAGTCCAGCAGAAAAAAACAGATCTAGCTAACAGACTTCAACCATTTAAGATATTACACAAGGTGTAACCTCGTATTCTGTTTTTGCATCTGGATAGTAATTTTTCATATCGTGATAAGCGTGTTCCTCTGTCTTGCAAACTCCTTCCTGTTTTGGGCATGACTATTTTTCTTGTTTGTAAATATAAATTTTCTAAGAGAGGAGAACGTAGTTTTCTAGTTCTGGCTTGATGCGCTGTTGCTTCAGTCTTAAAATGCTGTCTGATATTAGCTTAAAGAATTCGGCAATGGCTGAAATGTTGTTGTAAAGAACTGGTATTACCACAGTCTGGCAGAGAAAGTCTATGGGGAAGATTCTAAAGTCATTCGGTAAGATAGTGAAGCTCTTCAAAAAAAAAAAAAAAAAAAAAAACAAAACAAAAAAAAAAAACACTTAAATCACTGCAAAATCAGTTGCTTTTCTCCTTCAACATCATTGCACAATTACAACGTGATGGGTACTGTCTGGGCATTCAGGGTGTTCCCTTTCAATGTGGCAAAAGCCTAGTGAATTCAGCCCTGCAATATAGGAGCAGTTGCTATTCGAGGTTCCACTTCCAGCATTCTGCTGCTTTTGCTGAGATTTTATTTATATAGCTTATCTTCACTGACTGGCCTATTTCTGTAGGCTTTGCTGGTAATTTTTGCAGAAAATAAAGTAAGAATGATTGTATGAACAATTACTAGTGTATTTCAGGGCTTCCAAATAGTGGTTTTAGGATGTCCACATGAAAGCAAACAGGGTTGGAAATAAACACTTTAAATGTATAAATTCATTAGAAATTGCATTAGAAAAGATGGATTGTGAGTTCTGAGAAGTTAGGTCTATTTCTCAGTTTCCTTATAGTCATTGCATATTTATTTAAGAACATGCAAATTCTGAAGAGACTAGTTGTTATTTTGCAGCCATGTGCTACTAAATATCATCTTGTGGGCCTCAACACTCTCAGCATCCCAAGTACAGCCTGATATTCCCAAGTACAGCCAAGTACAGCACACAGGACTGTTTTGTGAGAACTCCTTGGAAAAAAAAAAAAAAAACAAAAACATCAGCACATCAGTGTGTCCTCTATAGTTGACACCTTTGGCTATCTGAAATCAAGTAAGAAAACAAAATCTCTAGGGTTTGTTTCAGAAATAGTTGACAAAGAATCTAAATGCTGCGGTACCCAATTCAGACTGTGGAAAGAGCTGAACACCCCTTGTAAAGTAGGGACAGAAGACACTAAACATCTCAGAAGAGCTCCTGGCTGTTATAAGGACTCAATAGACTCACTGTAGCCTGTCCAGAGCCTTGCAAAAAAGCTGTGGATAAAGCCCTGAAGGCAGGATCAGAACTAAATTTGAAAACATCCACAGGCATAAAAAATTATCATCATCATCATCAAATGGGATTTAACTGTCTAAGTCCAGTTAAATTATCAAGCCACTTCTTTATAACAATATGCTGTCTGAGAAGTCCTATTCACCATTTATTTTCCATTTACCAAATATAGCCTATAAGTTAGGCTACCTTTGAATGTCAAGGCAGAGTTGCCTATGCAGGTAGCAGTCTCTCATCCTTTTTTGGCTCCTCTGGGGTGGTCCTCCTGGGCCCTTGTCTCACTTGCAGTCAGGTCTTCAGCCTCAGAAGCTTAAGTGGGGACAAGTTACAACATCTAAAGACTCTATGCCAAGCAACTGCCTGTAATTTTTCATACAATGCAAGAGGGAAAAAAACAAAAAACAACAACAACAAAAAGTTGTTAGCAGATGATTAGAATGAATAATGCTGTGACTGTCTTGCTCTTTTGATGAATGAGCATGATATTGAATACTGAGTATATGGATAACTGCATCTAGACTCAATTAGGGAAAATGAAATAATGTAGCATACAAATATGTGTGCATAGGACAAGTAAGTTCTGGCATTTTCAGTAGCTCTTCTTTTGCACAAGTACAAGTCTGTGTATGCATGAATGTATGCTATTTCACTAAAATCATGGAATTCCTGTCAGAAACCTGTTATCTCAGATCAAGGGAACATGGAGAAAGAAACAATAGACACAAACTAAAATGCAGGAAAATCCATTTAAATATAAGAAAGAACTATTTATTTATTTGTTTGTTTGTTTGTTTATTTATTTACTTTCTGTGAGTGTGATCAGACACTGGAAAAGGTTGCCAATAGAGATGGTGGACTTTCCATCCTTGGAAGTATTCAGAACCTGCCTGGGCACACCCCTGCTGTGCCAGACCCTGGCCAGAGCAGAAGGTTAGAATAGATGATCTCCAGAGATGCTTTCCAATTTCAATGCCTCTCTGGTTCTGTGAACTGTAACAAAACAAGTCTCTATGAGAGAGCATGATGTACGTTTCCCTAGTAACTTGCTGTCTCACAAAATGTCAGCTGCTCTCTTTAGAGAACTGAATCTTAGAAATGTTACCAAGGAAAAAAAAAAAAAAAAAAAAAGAAAAAGAAAAGATTCTTTCTTATTTTCTCCTTATATAAGCTTACCTTCTTCTCCCCTGTGATCACTTCCAGATCTTCTTTAGTCATTGAATACTCATTTGTATTTTCCTCTCTATCCTTTCCTACAAGCTTAATTTCTCATTACTGTTTTCCTTCCTGCCCATCATATAGTTTGACAGTTTCCACTTCCATCCCATATCACCTTGTAGTGATTGATAGGAACAAACTGATGTTATTGTTGATAAATGAGTTGCTTACCATAATCAGAAAAATCATTCTGTTGTAATTCTCTGCCCATCTTAACATGATGTATCTTAGGAGATATGAATGCATTAAATAAAGATCCCATCCCTCAGATATGTCTCTCTGACAAGGAGCTCCTAAACATTAACATCCTGCCTCTGCTTGTAACTGTTATTTTGTCCACAAATCCCCTCACTTCAGGTAGCTACTCAAAGACAATGCTTATTTAGGCATATTCTTAAGAGGTTAGGGATACAACTTTACTAATAGTTGCCTACAGAAGTTGGTATGTGCAGTTATAACAATTCATTAATTATAAAGTAGGCCATGGGCTTTTTTAATCCACATAGGCTTTTAACAAACATTTGCACATAGATTTTAAGGTTTTCTTTTTCTTCTTTTTCTTCTCTTTATTCCTCTCCTTCCCTTTTCTATTTAATACTTCCATCTCTTTAACAAAGTCCAACTTAATTATCTATATAAATGAGTGGTGTCTCAGGACAGCACAGGAAGGTGAACCAGAGACTTATTTTTGTCTAGAGTTTAGAAAAGCAGGTTAACAATATGGAGGATGCAAAGGCAGGTGAAAGTAATGTGAAGGGGCATCTCACAAAGGCTAATATTAACCTCAGCAAACTGCATTTCTCACCTGCCCCCAGCTCTGAAAAGCTGAGAGAGCTTACTGCATTGTAAGCACTGGGAGAAGTTGCTTACATCTGAAATACTCTCTCTTACATAAGTTGGTTTTCTATAGCAACTGTCTGCAAAGCAGTTGTTTTCAGCAATGGGCTCAGGTCATTTTAGCTTCCTTTATTCCTATGTTTTCACTTAATTAAGTAATTATAAAATCTGTGTCCTCCCTCTGCTGAGATGTTCAACAGCTATTCTTGCCTAAGGGCTGTTGACTACAAAATCCCTTCATATTCCTGTGCTTGGAATTTTTAAAGAAAACTGTGTGAAGTATGCATCCAGTTCCCATTAAAAGTAATTAAGTTCTTCATTTTCATATGCCCCTCTTGAAAACTACAGTGATCCAATCCTCACAGCAGTCAAAGTTTAGGTCCTAGAGCTCACACTAGTTCGACAGATCCACCTTCACTGGGCTGATTTAGCTTCATTTCCTATGCATTATGAGGGGTAGAAGATATCTTGTAAGTCAAGATTGCTTCCCTTCATCCAGTTGCCCCTTTTGCCTGACTATAACTTACTGTATAGTATTTCAGGCTCTGACTGAGGCAGAGACATGTTTGTGATGCTCCTAGTTTGTGTTTGACTTGAAATGTAATCTAATACCCCTAACTCTTTACAAAGATTCAGGCTTACCAAGGGCCAATCTTTTGAGCTGACCACTTGTACTGCCTTGAATTTCACCCTACAGCTTTCTGCATTAATCAAATATGATGCTCTCTTCTAAATTTCAAATGTCAGTTTGTAGTTTATTTAGATATAATATCATAGGATTGGCTGTAAAGTCTTTTTTCACATACTGAATAAATAAATACAAGATTACCAGTCACTGAATTGTCACGCACACAGAGAAAATTTGATAATTGATCTTTGACTATAAAATAATTGCTTCTTGACTGCAAATAGTTGGACAGAAGCAATGGATTGAAAATAAAGGACAATCTCAGAAGCATGTCTTCTTCTGTACTAGGGGAATATCATTTTTTTTTATTGATAGCCTGAGACCTCTTTGCAAGACAGGTGTATCAAAAGCAGCTGAAGTGAATTAAATGAAAACACTGAGATAAGTAGGAACAAAACAGAGCCTGATGTCTCTGCAATATCCTCCTCATATAGAGTTTTCTTTCAAATATTCAAGTTATCATTCTGATCTGTTTCCATTTGAGGAAGGGTTGTTTGGAACAAGAGTCTCTGTTTATCATGAGAATTAGAGAATTTTAGGAAATATATCAAAAAATTGTCATTTGGATTTTTGGAGTCAGAATCTTCTTTCTCATGTTAAGTAACCCATTACGTCAGACATTTCTTAGGATGTTAGAGGCAACTGTTATGTTCTACTTCACTATGGCGTCAGTCTTACTTTCTCAGATTATAAATAGTTTTTAGTGTTCTTGCCATTAGTTGAGGGTCAATAGTATTCAAACTTTCAGAGCAAACACTGGAATTTCACTAAGCTTCCCAGCAAGCTGCCTGTTACTGAAATGGCTGATATAGCAGTAAACAGTGTGTGGCATAAGGTTGTTGAGTTGTGAGCTCCAGATCCAAGCATACTGTCTTCATTTAAATTCATTGCTCGCTTCCTACTTGAAACTTTCCCTGCCATTGATAATGTCAAATAAAATTGCTAAAAACCTAAATGCAGATGAGTTTTGGTGAGCTCCATCAGGGAAACTGCACTTCACCTTCAAAAAGAGCAGCAAGATCTAAGCCTTGGTTCAACAGAAGAGTTATAAATGGGTTCTATACAAGTTTGTTGTTGAGACTAGCTATGGGAAATCTCTTTTGTCATATTGCAGGGCTTACCTGTACAAATGGACGTCTCTTTTAAATGCATTAATTTCCATTAGTTTTGTAACCTTTTAGGAAGGATATACTTACCTCTGAGGCATGTATACCACTGGTGATCCTGCTCTAGCACATTTAAACAGCTCACATGTAGAGCTGAAGCATCTTGCTTATTTTTCAGTTCATTTGCTCAAAGTACTTTTTTTCCATTTCCCTTTTTGCATCCCAGTGCTTGTGTGCAAATAGATATGATGTATACCCAGAGAATGTTCAAGATAATTATATTACAGTTGTTGTTACTTACTGTTCTAGCAATTGGACCCATAAGTGTAATGCAATAAGCTGGAGAAATATGTTCACCAGCTCTTTGCAGAGCTATTATAACACCCATGGATAAACTTGTTCAACAGTATTCATAGGACTAGTGAATACTAGAGAGGTCTGACTTCCATTGCTCGCTCTTTCTACAAGATGATGCTGATACTGGAGAGCAGGCAAGCATAAGTTTTCTGTCAAAGCTGTTCTGAATAAGGAAAAGTTTTTATTCCTCTGGGCAGATTGGCCATAGAGAACATTTTTAGATATACAGCATTTGAAAAGTTAGTTGCCACTGAGATTTAAATGTACTTAACTTAAATTTAAATTTACCTTAGTTCAGCGTAATTATATGAAAGGCAAAATATGTATCTTTCTGATAATTATAACTAATCACTTGAAATATTTGATACTTGATTACCTTTGAAAATGGCGTACTTCAAGAAAGATAAAGATTTTGCTGTGGTTTTCTCATTTTAATAAATATGTTAATTAAAGTTTTTAATAATTCTTATCCAAATAAATTGATATTTTGATCTATTAGTATTCCATATTAGTTTTTATTTTGAAAATTCTTTTTCTAAAGATGTAATCATTGGAATAATGTTAGCGCTATACATTCATTATAGTTTTTTTTACCATGTGCACATATTCCCATTCTGGAAAATTCTGACTGCTCACCAAAAAACATCCTTCCTTTCAGAAATTACAGATAGTAATAGAAATAAAAACTTTCCAAATTTAAAATAAATAAATAAAGAGATTGGAAATAGGAAGCTAATAAAATTAATTAAATTTCAAAATCTTGTGACATATTTTAGATACAGTAGATAGTAAGTAGCTCAGTAGGGAAAATAGATAGTAAAGGAAGTATATGCAGTCCGCACTTGCAAATGCTAACGTCAGCTCTAGTGTTAATTGCCTTTAATGTAGCCAGTTAGGGTTGGAGAAATTTGCCAGAAAAATGGTGAACATAAAGAATGAGGTCTATGCATAGACAAAGCAATGATACCATAGCTCAAATTAATACTGTTGAGGTCTAAAACTATAATTTCCCTAGTACCGTTGGAAGAAAAATATGTAGGAGTGTGATGTCATTCTTATTTGAAAGCATAGAGATATTTGGACTGTCAGTCACTGGATCAGTCCAATTCACTTTAAATGTTACCAAAATTCATTATGATCTACCAACTTTCCAGTGAAATGGTCTTTGTCTTATTTATGAGTTACAATCTTTGAAAAACTGCAACCATGCTTTCCAAACTTGAAATTTCAGGTAACTGTACCTAAAGGGTTAGAACTTTTTCTGACCTTATTGTACACAGATATTTGCTTGACAAGGCAGAATACAATCATTTTATTAAAATAAATATTATAAACTGATGTTTTTTTGTTTTGTTTTGTTTTTTTCTAATCTTTTTCTAGTGGAAAATTTTGTGTTTCAAGGCTAAAAAGTTCTGTCCTTTTGACTCTCTCTTCATTCTTTTGAAATGCAATTACTGTTCAATGAAATGTTAATGCTCTATTCTATTTTTACAGCTGTTCCATGATGTACTCTACAATGTCATAGTTTAATAATGCTGCTAAATTTTCCTCCTCTATCAATTTCTTAAAATTTCGTAATGAAGTACAATGCAAAGATTGTAGTAATTTCAGTGTGTTTTTTGTTTGTTTGTTTGTTTTTTAAACACAGGACAATATCTGCAAAGACGCATCACCAGGCCAACGACTTCAATATATTTGAAGGAATGGTCTGCCATGGAGTCTGTGTTGCAACAGTTTCAAGAGGCAAAGTGGTTTATGAAGGCGGAGTTTTCAATGTCACAGCAGGAGAAGGCAAATACGTCTCCCGTCCACCATTCCCTCCATATGTCTACAAACGAGTCAGGCAGCGGGAGAAGGTTAATTAAACTAATAAATCTCTGTAATGCTTTCTAGAACATGAGGATAACTAGCTCTTGGGAACAGAGGTTTGGGGATTCAATGGTAATTTCCCTTACTAATCAAAATCTGCCAAGGTGGGAGGAAATGAAACTAAGGGGACTCAATTTTTATTGCTCTTCATATTACAGAGAAATATCATAGACTAGTTCCTTCTCTCCGGGTAGCTGGTACAGCTTGTAGACAAAGTCTGGGTACTTTTAAAAATAAGTCCCACTTGCAATAACGTTGGACAAAATATTTTGCTCATGGGTAATCTGACTACCTTCTAGATTTAATCACTGATTTCACTGCAAATCACAGAGGCTCAGCATCATGCTCAGGGATAAAACTTACACTGGAGGAAGAGATCAATAGTTTTATAACTCCTCCATGGATCAGATATTTAGAGCTAAGCCCTGTAGAATGCTGAACGTTTGGCTGTGTTCCAGCAACAATGTGTTAAAAGCTGAACATGTGAAAAGTGCTGGACCAAATTTGCTGTTCAAGCTCTTGTTCAATCTTTTTTTTTTTTTGAAGAGAAATTTTGCAAAAGACATGCAGGTTGAATTTTCAGTGCCTATTTGCCATGCTGGCACATGTGAAGAATATTTTTGAGGCCTTAGTGTTGCTTATTATAGATAGGATTTTCAAAAGCACCCAGACAATATCTGAAAGTCACAACTTGAATAAGTAGAATTCACTGCAGGATCTAAAAGTTGAATTAGACAAGCATTCATGCGAGAGCTGGCTCTTTAAAATACTTCCAAGATAATACTGTGCATTACATCCCTCTGTTGTCTTGTTGGACTACAAATTACATGTCAAAATGGCTGAGGCTTTCCTCCAAAGACAGCACTTTCCCAGGAGCTGATGGGGGCTGTCTGCAATTAATAGGCATAATACACTTCAGTGGATAGGCAGAGAAGTCCATTCATGAGCATTCAGTTTTTCCCTGGGAATTTAGAACAGAAAACAGATGATTGTATATTTGGGCTTTCTGAGCATAAAAGAACACATTTTGTCTTTGTCTTTTATTGTGAAACCAAATTTCTCATTTAAATCTGTCACACCTTTTCAGTGTGAATGAAGGTTCATGTTTGTGGGAGAAATGAAAGGGAAAGAAAAAAATCTGTTCCTGGACTTTCCAGGCCTACTGCATGAGCGAACCAGTACCCCAAAATGTGATTTTTTTTCTGGAGAAAAGATCTTCCCTTTCCATGGAACATTTAGTTGAATTGAAACAATTGCTCCAAAAGCCATGCAGCTCCATGGCCAGTTGCAGGCTAAGATTGTCACAAGCTAAACAGTGAGAACTCTTCATCTACAGTAGAATTATTCTGCCTTTTTAATCTCAATAGATTCTTGTTGCTGTATTCCTCTCATCCTTTGGGTCTGTCTTCAGTGGGATATGTCATACACAAAGTTCAATGTGACAACGAATCTGTTTAATCCACCAGACATTGAAAATATTTGGTACTTTGTTAATGAGGGCTGCCTATTATTATTGCACATTCTTTGTTGTGCAGTGTTGGTCCCTTTAATTTTAAATGCAAAATAAATGCCATGTAATGGTAATAGAAGCTAGCTATTGAAACCAGATTTGTACTGGCATTACATCAGCAAAAAGTTAGGACATTTCTCTTCATGTAAGAGAACATGATGCAGTTATTAAACAATAATTAGGTGCTTCCCCAAGCATAGCTAAGTTGTAGTGACTCCAGACCCTGGCATCTCTGCTGAGGCATCTTCTCGCTTCCCATGTGAGAAGAAGATTAGTGCCAAAACTAAACTAAAATTGAAGATAAATTTGGCAATCATAGAATTATAAAAGACTTCAGTGAATGCTGTCATTTCTATTTCTGATCAAAGCTAGGGAGAATTTTTCCAGAATCAAAACATCAAGTGCAAATTGTTTTCAGAAGTGATTTTTCAACCAGCTCAACCTCCTGTAGTCAGCATCTGGGATGGTGGATGGAAGATACCCACATAAGGCAGGAGTGGCTTTGTTTCATTGATGTTCATTTAACTCTCTTATCTGTACTAAGAGCATCACTGGGAAATGTGATTACCTTAATGAAGAACAGGCTTACAGTGTGGACGGGCAGTGAGTCAGCTATTCTGGAGAGCTGCTCAGGTCTATTTGCTCTGTACCTCTTCCCCCTGGGATATCCTGATGAGTAGCCAAATGAATATGTATATACAAATATACGGAAACAAGCAAATACTGCAGATAAGTGGTTTTTGTTTTGTTTTGTTTTAAATTTATCTATGTGGCATAATCTCTGGGATTTTGCCACTCCAAGAAGTGTTTGAATGAAGGGAGGCAGAAGCATCAACAAAATGAGGTGAAACACGATCTGTTGCTTGTTAGAAAAAATGGTTTCAGAGTTCTTTTGTTACAGTGATGAACAGACTAAACCACCTGCCTCCTGATGAAAGCTGAGAACTGAACATTTTAGTATGAATGTAAGGAACATTTTCAAAAGAAAAAATTGATGGAATCATTGGGTAGCATAGCATTCAAAGCTGGGTTATATCAGGACTGCTATTCGCATTGTGTAGAGTTAGCAATTACAAGAAGACAAAATAATACTGAAAGGTTTGAAATGCTTCATTGCAGGTCTGTCAGCCGGTTGCTGTTAAGAGAGCACCATATACAGGTCTGGTCTCAACTACACCCATCGCACCAAAATAATAGCTGCATTCCCAAGGTTTGTTCTTGCAGGTAACTGTCTATTTTGATTAGTGAAAACTACTTTACTTAATGCTTCTCTGAAATTTCAAGAAAAATGCAGCAGGTCTTCTGACATGTGACACGCTTGTCTGAAATGAGCCCTCTCATAAAAACGAGTGGCAGCTCAGGTATGGAAAGCCTCTTTCTGATTGGAACCCCCATATAAAAATTTCCACTGAGAGCACAGATGGATTTTAACTGTGAAACTGAAAAATGGGTATGAAGGCTCACAGAAAAGCTGAGCTCAGTTAGGCCATCCCTTTTGAAGCAGCAGGAATAAAAGTACAAGCCTTAGGCTTGCAATTTTACAGAAAAGCCAGAAACAGTTTGATGTAAAAAAATATATATTCTCTAGTGTTCCTTTCTTACAGACAATAAAACTCCATCAACTGAGCTGTTTGGGTTAAGCTGAGAGATCTGTATTGCAAGGACAACATCTGTCTTCATGCAGTAGAGGTGCTGCAGTCAAAGCCAGCTGTGATCTGATGGATGGCTGAGCTGCTATAAGGCTCAGAGCTGCTAACAGTGCAGTAACAACCAGTGTTACCCCCTCACTCTTCACCAGTGTCCACAGTGCACAGCCTGGTTATTGACATTCCCTCAAATGTGTAAGCCCTGGTGCTTGGTACATCCTTCTCTGAGTTGATTTACTTGATAACCCAACAGAAAACAATTAGATTCCTTTTTCTGGGTTAGTTTTCTGTTGGCATAGTGAATTGAACTGTCTCGTAGAAGAACCTAGCAAGGACCGGTGCTGAGCAACATATGGGTGGCAAAAGGCAGCTAGTGAGAAGGGCTGGGTAACAGCGTCTCACTCTTTAACTGTTTACAAGCTGCAGAAATGTTTCAGGAAAAAATAAAAGAGCTAGGTACAACCTTCAGAAAGCACAACTGGGGCATGATGCTGCTGTATGCCAACTGCAGCTGAAATATTTTTCTGCTACAGTAGGGGGGGTTGATTATATGGGTTGGGGGTATGGTGAGTGGCAGTAAGCATGACAAAATCCAGGCTGAATTTTTGTGTGTATATAAATACCAACAGTGAGATCAGCTAGCTTGAGAAATAAATTCCCAATAGATGGATGTAAAGCCCCAGTTCTCACCTCACATAAAATGGGTCTGTTCTTGGTCTGTTCTTAATTAATGAGGACAGGAACAAATCTGCAGTGCTGGGAGGGTGAAATTAGCTTCTCCACATTTCATTGTATTATTATTTTAAAGCACCCTCACAGGGAAATTCATCTAGAGCATCAGTAGCAGCAACAGAGTGCAGCATGCTATTTGTTTTCCTCTGTCATAAGGGAGAAAGCTTTTGTAATAGAGAGGACTAAAGGCTAAAGCTGCAACAGAGTGATGGAGAAAGAATCATTCTTTCTAGCTCCTAGCACTCTTTCTCTATTATTACCTCTCTGAGTGACAAATTGCAAAGCAGAGATTTTCTTTTGAAAGATTATATCATATTGTCTTTTTCTTCTCTGTAGATAAAAGCAAATGAAAATGACCCTACTGTCCTCACCAAAGCAGTGCATGCTGGTTCCAACTGTCAGCTCACAATCAACTTTGCAACAGCCAGCATGAAACATCAGTAACCAATAAACATACTGGGCTTCCTGCATGAATGTTGTCTTGCAATTTCTCTTGAAAAGAAACTTTATTATTAGAGCTGGGAAACTCTTTATAGAAAATGGCATAAAAGTAAAATAATAGTTACAGTTATAATGTGGCAGCATGTCTGTAGATTCTTAAAAGTGGGTAGATTTGGGGGCAGTTCTTAATATTTGTCTTTAGAGGGTATCAGTTAACTTATAAAATAAAAGCAATGAGCAATGACTTTTAAACATATTGCCTACATTTTTGCTTTGTTAGCTCACAGGAGATGAATGCTAATTCTGTAATTCATGTATTAGGAAGATCTCTGTATGAGATGCAGAGAATTCTCTTACCAGATACTGAATTTGATTTTACTTTTCTCCTTCCTGGAAAGGATCAGGTACAGAAAAATGTTGATTCAGGGGAACTGTCACTCTTTTAGAGCTGCAGTTACATCTCTCTGCCCCTGTCATTAAAGGAGTTCTGAATACTGCCAACTACACAGCCAAGTGTTTATTGTTATGGCCAAGTGTGTACTTGGTTATACCTGTGGAAATCTATGCTAACCACACTGGTGAACTCATGTTCTGGCTTTATGGAGGGACTCACACCCATAACTTAAAGGCTTATGAAGTGAGGTTACCAGGGCCAGAAAATAATGCTATTTATTTATTATTTTTTTTTTATTGAAAGTGTGAGTTTATTTGCAATGTAAGTTGTACTTTGGGAGCAGGGGGGGGTCTGTTTGTTTTCTTGTTTTTGTTTGTTTGTTTGTTTTATAGGACAGGATTAAAAACAAACAAACAAACAATAAAAACCACTCATTTAATTTATCTCATTTCTTCTTTGAGAGATTCTTAGAAGCTTCTTCTTAACCTGCATGTTACCATATTTAGACAGGTTTTGAAGCCTAGAATTCTGTTTAAAGAGCCATTCTTTTTAAGCAGCTGTCTCTGGGTAATATTTAAGAGAGAAATGAGGCCAACAGAAAAACAACTGTACAGGGATTTTTTTGTCCTGTATGTAGAAATGTTATCTCTAGGTTCATACCTAGGAGCACAGCACTATAGCCTGTACTTCTGTGCAACCCATAGGTCAAACAGGCACAGAAGGAAATTCATCTTTGTAAGACATACACAGAAAGCATATGATAATTACTATTATTTTTTTAACTTGACAGTGCAAGGCAGACTTGTAGTTCCTGCTAGACCCATAGGCATGCAATGCTGTATGAACTTGTAGAAGAAACAAACTCCTACTATCTCAGTACTGTTTGTGTCTCTAAATAGCAAAAGAGACTTTTCTTTGTAAGATGATAAGGATAATCATGGAGATGTTTAGGAAGAGCTGTCACAGGTTCCCAATTCTCAGGCTGTCTTTGGGGTGACAGAACAGCAGAACTGGGCATCCAGCACAATCACAATGACTGTTATAGTGTAGTGTTCCATGTAGACTTCTACAGTGCAATGGCTTTTGTCTGAGTTTGTTGTCTAGTCTCTCTTTGAAATCAACAAAGAGAATGAGGTGCTGCTCTACTCATCTCCGCAGCAAGATCTAAAACAGACTAGATGAACCTTTTCAGAGTTGTTCTCCTCTGGGATGAGATGAGCAGTTTTCTTGCAATGCCAATTTGTCTACTCTGATTACAAAGAGGATACAGCATGAGGGATCTGCAGATGTCTATCCTGCAGCTGCCTTTCACTCACCTCATCTTTGCCTCTAAGAACTGGAACTTTCTGGTAAGAAGGATGCCTGGCTTATGTTTTGTTTCATCAAGTATGCAAGAAATTTGAGAAGAGGAAAGGGGAAAAATCAGGTAGGAGAAAAAATACATTTCTACTTCTAATGGTAATTTAAATTTGTATGAAGTCTTTCATCTGAGTCTTCAGTGTTTAACAATTATTAGAGCCTTGCAATTGCATGGTATACCTGTGAGAAAAATAAATATAATAATTGCCCACTGATGAGAACTATGCATGCTCAAAGCTCTGAAATCACTGAAGAGGTTGAAAATGTGTAGTTGCCTGTTTTTTAACATCCAGTGTTGGCTTAAGTGTGTTGCTCAAGGCCACAATGACTCAATTATCACAGAAATGAAACCCAAGAGTAAAGGCTGCCAGCCCTTTGGATACCGTGGATGTGCCCAAGACTTTTAAATGTCCTTTGGGCTTTTGGGAATTCTACTGAGATGAAAGTGATACAAAAAGCTGCAAATCATTACAGCCTAAAGGAGCAAAGGTAGTGATTTTTCTAAAAATGGATGTTTTCACAGTATGATAGCAGCAAGTAGTTTTATGAGTTATATAAACACCCCACTATGTATACTGAGCTTCCTAAACCATGAAAGTATATTAACCATGGAAAAAGTACATTATCTGTTAAGGTTTCCTACACATTTTTATTAGATAAGAAATGAGGAAGCTTCTCCCTGTACCATTAGCAAGGAGTTGTTGTTATTTTCTGCTCTGTGTCATGGTTTATACACCTTATAGGGAGAATCCTTTGGATTTTGTTCTTAACAAATGCCTACTATTCAAATACAATGACTGTTTTAAGTATTGTGCAGGTGTGGAAAAAATATTGGTGTATTCTGAACTGAATTTACACCAATGCATCTGCTTTATCTACACATCCTTGAGCACAAAAAGTTATTGATGCCAGTCAGGTTTGTGAAATTCATGAGTATTTATTTTCACATGGCACATGCTGGCCCTAGTACACGAATTCTGCCATTAGCCATAAGGTGCTAAGTAGTAGCCCTTGAAAAAAAAAAAACATGATGTCAGAAGAAATTGAGTTGTGCTATCCAGACACAACTACCAAAGCTAAGACTGTCACACTTCAAATCCCTGCAGTCTTTGTTCTTCTTCCACATATGATGGGCACACTATAATGGTGGGATCTTCACTGGGATATAATTTTGGAACTCCCCAGGTCTGTATCCCAAGACACCAGTAATGACTGATAGCAGAGCCAAAATAGTAGAACTTTTTTTTTTTTTTCTTGTAGGTATAAAGTTAATTTGGGATGAAATATGATTATAAAACACATTTATGTCAGCACAGTTCCTTAGCTGAAGCAGTGGAAGGAGCACTGAATGGTTTCTCAGTCCTGCCTCAGTTTCTGTACCCTCCCAAGACTTCTGAATTTGTCCTACAACCTCATCTCAGCTGTCACTTGCAAATTACATTTGCACTAAATTGTGCTGGGTCTGTGCTGTAACCGTTCTCCTAAGAAAACAGCTGCACCACAGTGGCTTGGAGAGCTGGTTTAGAGATGACTTCTGCAGCCCACACAGCTTCCTTGGACCTTTTATAGAGAAGTAAAACAATTGCTTTCCTGCAGATGTTTGAATCCTGCCTCATTTAGGCACATTCCTAATCCGTCTTCAGCCATTACTGAGAAAAATGTTTGATTTCTTTTATCCTTCCATCTGCCCCTTGGTCACTCAGCTAAAATAGACTATCTCTGATTGCTTTGAGAGGTAGCATTGCTGCCTTAAAACCCCTTTTCTCTGAAATATTAGATCTCAAGATAGAGGAGCTTGGGATCCGTTTTGCTAAGGCTGAACCACAGAACAACCTTGTCCCTGCTTGGCACTTCTCATTGGGATTCTGTTGGTTTCCCTCTGTTCTTGTACAGAAAGGTTAAGATTCAAATACTTTGTAAAGGGAAAAATATATATACATATATATGTATATATATATATTTATTATTTATTTTATTTTTATTTTATTTTATTCATTTTATTTTTTGTCCCTCTCCCCAGCCAGCCAGAAATCTGGGATCTTCAGTAGCCCATTCTCTCTGGTAATAAGGATTCTCGGGGTGGGAATAGCACTTAAGGAGATCATATCCTGGCACAGCTGACACTGTTTTCATCCCCACAATTTTCCAGAAATCCTCCTATGGCCAGCAGGGGTTTCTGGCCTGTTTCTCTTCTGGCTGTCCTCGCATGGCTGGAAGAGCTCACGGCTGCGGCACAAGCACCTGCACCAGCAGCGCGTCTCGCTCCGGCCTGAGGCACGGGCAGATCGCTGCAGACAGCAGCAAAAATACTGGGGCGTAGCTTTACTGGGCCGCTGGGGGGCAGGGCTGGTATTATGTATCTGAAATGACATGAGAAGGAAGCTACCCTTAGGTACAGCAGCATGCATGAAGCCTATTTGCATATTTTGAGGTCTGTGGTCATTAAATCGACAGTAGCATCCTCATTATCAGGCTTTATTTCATCAGGAGCAAACAGTGATCCTTTGATCCTCACTTTCCCCCTGTTGAAATGTAGAACAGAACTAGAAGAAAGGGGTTGACTACTCTTTTTTTATTCCTTATATGATGAAAGCCAAGTGAATCGGTGTCACAATATTGACAGAGCAGGGACCAGGGTGAAAGCAGTCATAAACCCAGCATCCTCTGATTTAGCACACATGAAATGCTGTAACAAAATCCCAGCATGGGAAAAAAAAAAAAAAAAAAAAAAAAAAAAGCCTTTACACTTTCACCATAGCTACGAAGGAAACCAAATTTGGGGTATGGGGTGGTAATGAGGAGAGTTCCAGAGTTCCATAAGCAGAGGCTGATAAGATATGGCCTTGTCAGTTTTGTGCATCAGGAGGGTCAGGAGTGCTAGTATGTCTCTCTGAATTATCTTCACAAGACAATCAGGTCAGCCCTTCATTAATTTTGCAAACCAGATTTGATCCAATTGGTAGATTTTTCACAGTAAATCAAACAACATCTACACTAGTGAATGGTGTTTTGAAAGGAAGTTGAGTTCTGCTGTGAACTGGGGGAAGGAGAGGGATAAATGAGTCAAAAGTCAAATCCAGACTTCTCCTCGGACTTCTGAGTGCTGGTGGTGTGTGATGCATTTCTGACAAGCCCTAGAGAGGTGGTTAGAGAGAATGCTCAGTAAGAGGAAAGATGGCAAAATTTTCCATTAAGCCTATAAATTAATAAATAAAGCCCTTAATTTCAAATGTACCTGCAGTTCATTTTTGCTAGGCAGAAAGAAATATATATATCTATTTATATGCTTTTTATATGTGGAGAACAATGATCTACTGGAGCAGAAGAAAACATGGCAAAAGAGGAAAGAGGACTCAGAATGACAAAGACAGTGGAACAGAGCCAAAATAAAATGCAGGAAATGTGAGGAGAGGGTAGGCAAGAAGAGGAACAGAAATAATTGTGGAACTGAAATAATTGTGGATGGAATACAGTCTTTTTATTGTAACTTGTAGCTCCCCCTTTTTTTAAGAAGAAAAATGAGCAATGTAATCATGTGGTTTAAGATTATGGTAAACAGTGGGGCCGAAGGGAATAGCTGAGCAACATGCAGAGGAGGCAGCTGAAGATAAACAAGACACCAAACTTCTCAAGCTCAGAGGATTGAAACAAATGGGAGGAAAAAAACTTTTTAAGGTCCGTAGAGAATGAGAAGTATGTCTGTGTGTAATGCCAGGGGAAAGGCAGGCCTGCCTTTTCATCTGCGCAACCAGAGGACCTCAACTTAGTGGGTATTTCTTTCTCTTTTCTCCACCACAGAGCAGCTGAAGGAATAGACTTAGTGCTGTAGGTCAGGGCAAGAAATATGCTAACACTGAGATGAATCCTAATGTCTTCAAGGCCCTGAAGGGAAATTTGGCTTAGAATTCAAGAATAATGTGTGGAATACACCATTTTTCCTGGTACCCCAGGTTTAGGGAGATGAAGAAGAGCAGACTTAGCTCCTTTGCCTGCCATTCAGCATGCCTTCAGCACCCAGCTGTATGCTTACATGTATACGCACTGAGGCAAACAGTGCATTAGGCTACTCACATGCATAACTCCAATATAAGTGTAATGGTGAAATTTGTGAGATGGCATGTTAGTGCTGGCACAGAACTTTCACAAATTAACAGAAGTTTCTGCAGTAGTTTCTGTTACAGTCAGAGAGTGGCTGAAGCTGGCAGCCACCTCTGGGGATCATAAGCTGCAGCCCCACTGCGCTGAGTTGCTTAGGGCCATTCCAGTTGTGTTCTGACTGTCTCCAGGAATGGAGATTCCATAACCTTTCTGGATATGCTGTCCAGTGTTTGACCACTTGTACTGGGTCTGGCTGGGATGTTAACTTTCCCTGCAGCAGCCCACACAGTGCTGCGTTCTGCACTTGTAGCTAGGACAGAACTGGTATCACACTGGTGTTGTGTCTGCTGCTGAAGTGCTGGCACAGCATCAGGACTCTCTCTGACCCTCCTAGGGGGTGGGCAAAAAGTGAGAAAGAAACATCAGCAGGGCAGCTGACCTGAACCAACCAAAGGGATAGTCCATACCATATGTGTCACATTCAGCAATAAAAGGTGGAAAAAGGAAGAAGAGGGGAGGGGTGGGCTCTCGTTGTGAAAACGTCTGTCCTCCTCCCGAACACCGGCTACGTACGTTGAGGCCCTGCTTCAAGGACGTGGTCAAGCATCGCTCATTTGTGGGAAGTAGAGAGTAATTTCTTTCCTCTGCACTTCCACATAGCCTTTACTTGTTTTGTTTGTTATTCCCTTTCCCCCTTTTCCTTATTCCCTTTAGTTAAATTGTTTAATGAACAATAATATTTCCTTATTTTTTTTTTCCTTTAATTAAATTATCCTTATCTCAACCCATGAGTTGTTCTTTCCTTTACTTCTTCCCCTCCTCATCTGAGGAGGGGGAGTGAGAGAGCGGTTGTGGTGTTCATCTGCCTAGCACGGTAAAACCACCACACCACTCTGAAAATAATATTGTTTTTATTATGCTTAGGTGATGTCCCAGACATCTTCCTCACCGTTGCATTTGGAAATAGCTTCCAGGGGAAGTTGTTTAATCACCTTCCCAGGGGCTGAGGTGAGGCTGAACAACCAGTTATTTCACAGATCCTCCACCTTGCCTTTCTTGAAGATTGGAGTGACATTTGCTTTCTTCCAGTACTTCTTGCAGATCACCACAACCTTTCAAAGGTAACTGAGAGTGGCCTCACAATGACACCAGCCAGCTCCCTCAACACCCATGGGTGCTTCCTAGTGGGTCCTTTGGACTTAGGCGTGTCCAGTTTGTTTAAGTGCTCTCTCACCTGGTCATCTTCCACTGACAGTGAGTCTTCCTTGCTCCAGACTTTGTGTTTTTCAGTTTTTCATGTGGAAAATAACTTCTGACACTTGCTGCTAGAAAGTTTTAAAGTCTTTATTCATTCAGACAATAGAAGTGTCTATCAATGGCTGTCTTGGGACCATGCACTTATTACAGAGGAACAAAGTTTGCTAATCTTACGCAACCTAAAGAAGGAAGTTGGCAGTGGCTGAAAATCAAGAATATGCTGTATGTTGAGAGGAGTTTTAGTTTTACACTGACACCGTTTCAGAAAACTATTCTTATGCCTTTATGCTTTTCCATTTTTATGCCATATGAAGGTTACATCACCAATGTTGGTTTAAAAGGCAAAGGACTCAGTATTGGCTCAGTTTTGTTTCACTGAAATCAATGGTGCCTTTAGCACCATTATTAAGCCAGTTTTTGTCACTTCTGCAAATTCCTTCAGACTGCAAGATTCAAAGCACTGCTCATCCCTGCTTGTATGTCCTTACACCTCAAAACAAGCTTGTTTGCACCCCCTGCACCTGATTCCTTTGTATTCTCTCGCCCTTATGAGCTTTCTTGCCTCTGCCCATGCCACATTGCCTCTCGCATGATGATCAAAGATACGGGACAATCTGCAGTAATGCTACAGCCTACCAGCATGTGAAAGTTGGAGATAAGACGAAGTGAGGAAGTCAGAGGGGGAGACTAGGGTTAGAAACTTCTGAGAGAAAAATAGGAAAAATTAAATGGGGGAGCTGAGGTAGGGGGGAGAGTTCAGCTGAGGTAGGAGACTGACAGGGCATAGAGCATTGGCCTTGTGGAAGAGACAGCCACAGTGTCTGGAACTAGTGCATAAAGCCAGGGATGGGAAAGAAACATGTAAGTCCACTAGTTGAAGTTCTCAGCCAGCCCAAAAACAAGTGGAAAGCCTCTGCTTTGTCTTCCATTTTCAGTGACTGGCAAGTGTGAAGACAAACCTGCTGCTTCCATCATGTCCTCTGTTAGCTCAAACAAAAGAGGTTTGTTCTGTAGTCCTAAAAGTTCCAAGCTCAATTCCTTCCAAGCTTCCAATTCCTTCTGCACAAAAATGGCTATCTAAAGAATCAGACAATTCAGATCCCAAGCTGAAAAATGACTATTAATGCAACCCAGAGCTCCCTGTGATGGAGAGCACACTGTCTCCCGTGGCTTCTTTTCCAAAGTTTTCCAAAACACTGCTGACCATTAGCCTGTGATCCTATTTTTATTCTTTAAGAATGAAATACTTCAGGAAAATACTTTCAACAATGATGGATGCAATGCACAGGACCCTGTGGAACTCCAGCATCTCAGCTTTATCAAAAGATTCACTTTGTCTCTTTCACACCACATTGTCATGTACCACAGTCCTTTCTTTCTTCTTCACAGCCTCTCTTGCCTTGAGTATTGGAAACCAAAAGTTGAGCTGAAAAGACAGAAGTACAATGCTAAGACATAGTATTACTGACTTACAAATCACCCAGACACTAGCATCCTGTATTGTCAGCATTGAAATCTATAAAAAAAAAACAAATAAAAGAAAAAATATGTATGTGTCAGCAGGTGACTGCCTGGATGTGCCAAAAATATATGCATGCTAGTTTGTTTTTTCATTAGTGCATATATACATATAGATAGAGGGTGAATATTTTTGCAGGCAAAAACTTCTGTTTCCTGACAGTATCTGCAGTCCCACTCGCACTGTGTTACTAAAACAGAAATATATTACCTTCCCTGTTGCTAAATAACAACTTTCCCAACATTAAGGGGCTTCTCACAAATGCTTAACATTTCCTACCCAGACTGTAGGAATACTCTTTGTGCTGGAGGTGCTTAACATACATTCATGAAAACCAAGTTTCTCTTCTGGAGAGCTCTAAGTCTGAGGAGTATTTTCTTGCCAGCACATGGCCGTTTGGGTGCATTCATTTTGTGTCTGTTACGTGTGTATTGAAGGGCAGAACCAAACAACCATGTGATATAAGCTTACAGATATACAAGCTGTCTCTGGCCTCTGGCCTCTGCAGCCAAGCACTGGGGAAAGTCCATTAGTACATCACTGAAGTTAAGTGTTTAAGTACTTCCTGGATATGAATCTGGCTATAATGCTGGGAGAGGGAGGCTTTTTTTTTTTTTTTCCCCTCATGCTTATGTCTTACCGTTCTAGCAAATGCATTCTTCACAGTTTTCTGTTGCAGCTTTGCTCTTTTCTTGAGTAATTTTGCATGTAAATAATGTATCCGTTTTATCTCAGCATCAGGATAGAACGAGGTTGACACAAGTATTTTAAATTGGGTCAGGAGGCCAGAGAATAATCCAGAAATTATTAAGAAGAAGATGATGATTCCAAGCTGGATCCATGTGGTGGAAAGATAGAGCTCTGGCTGAGGAATGCAGTTGTGCTTAAACAGGGAGATCTTGAAAGGATCGTTCTTTACAACAAACTCTCTCACCCCAATGATGAAGTTGTTCTCATTCCTCTGCACAAGAAAAGGTAAAAAAGAGAGTTGATTACAGTACTGGTTCCCTCCTTTTCTCATATTTCTCCTATTGGATATTCAGATTTCCACAGGACCATTAATTGCTTAGTACATCCGTTGTCTATGAAGGACTGCTCATAACAATATATTAGCTATTTTAAAAATGTTTCAGACTGCATTTTCACCATTTTTCCTGGCACATTGTTTGGACTGTTAAGAACTTACCTTCTCAGTGGATCCGGCAGAAAAAAATAAGCTTATCTGTTTGTAGTGGCTTAATATTGTGTGGTTTTTATTTTGTATTTTTGTATTTTATATTAATATTGGAGCAAGCTGGTCTAGTGGAAAGTGTCCCTGCCCATGGCAGGGGGGTTGGAACTAGATATTTAAGGTCCCTTCCAACTCAAACCATTCTGTGATTCTACAGTTTTGTGAATACATTCCCACTCATGAATCTGCTCAGATCCTCTCTTAGAGGGTCATTCCTTCTTCCTTTTTCTCCTTCTGAGTAAAACAGAAGCATAGAGCATGTTTATTCATTTGGTTGTGTCTCAGTGTTTGATCAGCAGTCCTTCTACATCCACCTACATAGGTGCTCTGACTACAGGGTTATCACACAAAGCTACCTCTCATGTGCTATTAGGTGCCTTTGCTCAGAAGAGCTGATGTCTTGCACTGCTTACAGACTGCAATGCTGAATGAGAGGGACTAAATATTGCTACTGGGACCAGTATTTCATACTGGCAGGTAGCTTTCTGCTCAGTGAGTAGGAACCCTGAGTCATCCAGCCGTCTTCTCTGACCATGTCTGGGGGATACATAGCTCTTCACAGAGGCCATGTACTTTTGTTAAAAAATTGTTAGATAAACCAGGACACAAAAGTATGCCACCCATGTGTTTCTGGTGGAAAAGTAAGGGGAAATAGGCTCTGTCCTGTTCTAATCTATCTCAGACACTTGCATTCTTTAACTGAACTGATGTCTAAGCAAAGCAAAACTGCATTAGGAACTCAATATGAAGCAGAGTACAAGTACATGCACATCTTAACTCTGTACCTATAATAAATATCTCAGGAGACTGCTGAGTCTGTCCTGCTCACCCAGGCAGCTTTTTGGGCTCTTCTTCTGATTAATCTTGAATTTAATATTATCTGCAGGTATCTGTGACTATGCTTTGTCCCTCCATTCAGGTCAATAATGAAGAGGTTTAGCAGTACAAGTCCCTGTATCATGCCCTGGGGAGCACCACTAGCAACTTTGTACCATTAACTGGAAACTTGAGCCCAGAAGTTCAGCCAGTTTTCAGTCCACCTGACTCACTATCCATTTATCTACAGCATGCTTCATTGGTCTGTCAGTGAGGGTGTTGTGAAAGACAGTGTTGAAAGCCTTACTAAATGCATAATACAGTGTTCTTTGCTGCTCCAGACTTCCCTCTCGTCTCAGAGGCCTGGGACTGGTGAAGGTCTCCTCCCACTAAAGGCAGAACTGAAGAAGGAATTGAGTACTTTGGCCTTTCCCATGCTCTTTGTTACCAGAATCTCTACTGCACTTAGCAGTGGGCCCACATTTCCCCTACTCTTTCTTTTGCTGCTGATAGACATACAAATCCTTCATGCTGCCCTTCACCTGCCTTACCTCTTTCAGCTCCAGGTGGGCTTTGGCTTTCCTGACCCCATCCCTGCAGAATCAGAAAGTGTCTCTGTATTCCTCTTGGGTCCCCTGCTCCTGCTTCCAAATCCTCTATGCTTCTTTTATGCATTAGAGTTTTGTCAAGAGCTTGATTACCTGCTTGTCAGGATGGACCTTTCTTGAGCTTGGAGGAAGTGAATTTTGAATATCAATGAGCTCTAATGGACCTTTCTTCTCTCAAGGAACATATGCCAGGAGACCAGGACATTTTCCCACATCCGGTTTGGTGATGCTAGAGCACAGCTACTGTGTAGCAGCAGGGTTTGTGTGAAGGGTAAAGCCCTCTTGGCATGCATAGCAATCTGCCCTTACAATATATCTCACATTAGACTGACTGAGGAAGTGATGAAAGCTTCTCTGCTTTGCATGGTCATCTGACCTCCTCAGGTTGGGCCTGACCTACACATGCTGATCAAACAAGTACAGTCCATCCAATGGTTTTACACCTACTTTCTTTAAAGTCTGGGTATCAATTAGAAGTTGGCAATCTATGTCCTTTAGGAAACAAGTGTTTTTCCACTGTCACATCCTGGGAACTTTTGTTTTATGTCTGCCATACAGATTATGAATTTCTCCACTATTTGTTAATGTAGAATTGTTCAATAATTTAAATTTTATCCCATGGGAACATTTGATATTTCGATATGTCATAAAAATATCAATGTCTGAGTTATGCCAGAATCTGGCCAAAGACCTGACTTCATTTCAGCTCATTTCAGCAGGTCACATTTGCCTGAAGCGCTCCCATGTCTCTAGCTTACTTCTGCTTCATGGTTCAGTCCCAACCAGATGAACAAACCAGGACCAACAGTCTGCCACAACACAGAAAGCAAAGCCTGGAACGGTTTAGCTGTGTGTCATAGAAAAAGTGGTCTGTGTGAGGCAGACCACTCAGAGACACAAAATATCACATATGCAAAAGTGAGGAAGAGAATCTCTCCGTCAATGGCCTGTTCTGCTAACTTGTCATTTTGAGCAATGCCCTTATTTCATTGAGCACCTTAGGAATCTTACTTTCTGGATCTGCTTTTGGCAGATGAATTTTGGGGGGATGGGGAGAAATGAGAATGAATCCTTGTTCTTATGAGGTCTAAAAGAAGGTAGTAGAATGTTACATAAGAAAAGATTGATAGAATAAAAATATATATCACATTGTATTATGTATATGCCTTTGGGAAACACTTTAAACCTGAACTTTCAAGCTCTCAAAGGGGGCAGCTTTCCAGTGCCCACATAGCACCACACACGTCACCCATTCCAGTGCTGGAATTTCCTGCCTTGGAGGTATTCAGAACTGGACCAGACAAGATCCTGAGCAATGTGATCTGACTCTGAGACTGGCCCTGTTTTGAGCAGGAGGTTGGTCTACATGGCCTCCAGATGTCCCTTCCAACCTAATTATGGTTCTCCATGCCACTGCTGTTCCTGCTAGAAAAATCTTCAGATTCAGCAATATGCTATTATTTTGTGTGCATGCAGCCATGCCTTCTGAAATGATGATCTCCTCTCATCGCTCAGCTAAGGAAAGGCAGGCATCTTGTACATCAGTGTTACAGTGGTCTTTTGATTTTAAAAGTGCTACTTCACAAATATCTACATTGCAAGCTTCCAATTTTATGTTTCTGGTCTTCTCCACACATATATAAATATTAAATCCATTCTTCCTATATTAACCATTCTCTAGAAATATGATGACACTTTCAAGAGTGCAGAGACTTGTCTGGTTATATCCAATATACATATCTATAAAGGCAATGGCCCTTTTTGAAACAAATGTATGAATTACAGTGTCATGGAAGAAATGACAGTTCGTTGGCTCTGCTTTTGCTTCTGCAGCTGCTGAAAATGAAGGAGAAATTTTCAACACTAAGCTAAACTGCGAAATACAAAGTACCGATAAGTACTTACTTGCTGAAAGAGGCTGAGCTGAATTTCCAGATCGGGTAATTCTTGGAGATGTTTATTCACAGAAATAATTAGCCAATAAAACAAATAATCTACTGCAGCAAACAGAAGCCAGATGCAAAGATGAACAATTACAGGGATAAAAAAATACTGTATGTGTTTTCTCTCCTTCCTTGTGAGGCAGAAAGATGGAATTATCACATAATCTTTTCTTTCTTTTTTGCTAAGAGGCAGAAGGCCTGGTCTTTGCTGTTGCTTTTGAAGCTCATCAAATGCAATGAACTGTTTTGTGATATAAGTATTCTTAAACTTGACACCATGAGAGCCCACAAATTTTTTGATAAAAAGGGCAGTTCCAAAAGAAACTAGAAAAATCCCTACTATAGGCAGTACTTTCTGGCCTATATAGGGCAATATAGTCAGCATAAAAGATATCTGGTTAGCAACTCTTTGGATTTCTTGTTTTGTGTCATTTAGCTCTTGTTTCAATGCATCATCTGAAATTGAATAAGATGGTGTAAACTCATGATTTAGCAACAGTATATCTTTAGGCAGTTCAGTGGAGCGCTTGGCCTCCTCATAAATCCATTTTATTGCCTCAACATAATATTTTATCAAGTCAAATTGCTCAAACTCTAAATGGCAGGTTATACTGTCTGCCAGAACCTTCAGGTTGTGAAAAGTATTTTGGATATTGCCAGCCACCACGACACCTGTACCAGCAGTAATAAGAGCGTTTCTTCCTTCTCGCAGCCCACAGGAGAGAAGGAACAGGGCGCTGAAGCAGCGCAGGTGCTTGAAACAGCAGAGCGCGACAGAAAGTGAGATCCAGATGAGGCCAGAAACCAGTAAGGGACCCAGAGGCTGGTGAGCCAGGGAGAAGTGGATGCCAAGGAAGAACAGAAGGCTTGAAAGGAAGCCAGCTGCAGAGCAAACAGCAAAAAGCTGTATCAGATACTTCCAGCCTGGCTTCCTTTCTGATACAAACACTCTCCAGGCATTTTGGGCTGTTGAGACAAGTGCTCGCATCTCCTTCTTGTAGTGCCTGACACTGTAGTGGCCGAAACTGGAAAGAAAGGAAAACAAAAATATTGTTAGTTACAGGGTGACACTATAGAGAGTAACACACATTTAACTGACTGACTTTCATGTTATGAAAAATGCAGGTCTGACTCACGTGGGGGCTGAACTGCCCTGCATTCAGTCCCAAATCTTAGTCCTCAGTGTCATATATATATATGTAAGAGACAATTATAAAAGTTATTCTATCTTTTCAAAGTGTTTTTGTCATTTTAGGTTACCTAGCCTACCTCAGCCCTCAGTGCTTCCCCTCAGATGCTTGCTTTGCTTTACAGTAGCACTGGGAAGACAGAAAGGGGAGCGAGTATCCCCAAAGGAAAGTCTCCCCATAAAACCCCGTGCAGAGCAGTGTGGCCCGAACCTTTGGGGAGCAGCGAAATGGGGAGAGCAGCATATAAAGGCTGCCCAGGGACAGGGAATGAAGGTCTCCTTCATCTGGAGGTAGGTCAGTACAGAGGGAAAAAAGTGTCTCAGAGGCATTATTCCTTCGTTGGGTCTCTCCTGGGATAGCACAACTACGAATTGACCCATATACATGGTTAACTCTAACTGCTCATTCTTGTCACCCTTTTTCCTGCCTACCAGCATGCCCATACTGGAAATTAATTCAGTTTGATTGGAGACAGTATTTGCCCCATGCTTGCATCTTTCCTTCTTCTCTTACAATATATTTATAGGGCAATTTTTCTTTCCAAAGTTGCTAGACTAATTTGTATGCATATTAGCCTTTTAACATACTAGAACAAATAAGATACTAATTAAATAAAATAAACTGTTGCAATTTTGCCCCATAATAAGGAACAGTTGTCTTCACAAATACATCCTAAAGATATTACTTTATCTTTTGTTTAGCTTGAACACAGCAGGTAGCCAGGAACTAAACTATTATTTAATACACATACTGTGTTTTCCTGGCATTTGACTTCATGAATTCTGCTAGCATTCACTGTACCATTTCCTCCTTCCTTATTGTTATTTATTTGTTTTGTTTTGTTGTTATTGTCAGCTCTGCATGCGACAGGAGGGAAGGGTGACTGGACCAGGCAGGTCCTCCCTAGTGCTGAAGGCTATCCTGGAAGGTGCTCTGTGGTGATTTTGGTGCTTAATAGCTTCCGCAGGGATTGAAGGTGGGCAGCAGCAGAGCGGGCTCAGTTCCTGGCACTGTCACTGCTTGGGAAGGCTGAGGAAATTGCTTCCCTCCAGGGCCTTGGCTGTAAATAACAGCAATTAGTAGCGCCTTCACAGGAGAAAAATTAGTTAATTAATGTCCACAAAGTATTCAGGTAGAAGTCACCACGTCTTTGGGAAAGTGGTGCAGGTGACATGGGGAGGAGAGGTAGCACACAAGGCACTGGACTACGACTTTGCAGGATCCTTAAACACTGCCTACTGCTGCATCTTCTTGCAGGTCAAAGGAAAGTAACCCTAGACAGTGAATAGACCTGGAGTTCTGTTCTTATTTAACAGGTCTTAAAAAAATCAACTGCAAAAACCCTAGCATTTACATAACGTTATGCAAAGACTTCTGTGTGAGAAAATCTCACATTTTGAGTTTTGTTTTGCAGCATTGATTTCACAGCTGTTCTCAAGCATAGTTTCTGCGTGGTCTTGTGTGTTTGTATGTATGGTTATTGTTTATTCCTGCTAATATTTATAAGCATATGGTAAATAGGCTGCAAATTGTGACAGAGTTTGGCATGGCTGCTTCTAAGAACTGACAAAAAAAGAGTCAAGAACAAAGCTGCAGAATTAACAAAAGCCATACTGCTGGACGAGGAAGCTGGGGACTTGCAAAATATGATAGAAGCTGAAAATATTCCAAAAGCCTCCTTTACTAGACAGATTTAGTGCTGTTACATGCTTGCATAAGGGATAACTGCACTACTCATCAAACACATGGCAGGTTTGTCCCTAACCTGCCTGAACCCAAAGTTTTAATGCAGAAAAAGCATCATAAGGAGCCACTGACTTCTGGAGCCAGTGACACAGATGCTCAAGTGTCTCTGCACCATCACTGAAGGTTGGAATTTTTTCTGACCCCTGCAGAGCCCATTCCTGAGCTCAGTAACTACAGGTTCAGAGTCCCGACTCACAGCGCACATCTCCTGGCTTTTCTGGTATCTCTGTTTCCCCCAAAAGACATCAGCAACAGAAGTAGACACTAAACACAGAAGAACACAGAGGATGAAAACTGGAGGCCTACAAAATTGCGGAGACCAAAAATTCTTGCATCAGCATGCACTTAAACAGCTGTGAGTGCTTTGGAAAGGGAAATAACATCCTGGCTCAGAGTTAGAAATAAAAGTTTTTGCTCAGCTAAAGAGGCTAATTCAGTGCTTAAAGAAAGAATAAACCTTGAGAGCCTTCTGGAATGATTCCTTTTGAAAACATAACTCACAAAAGCTCTCCAGAAGCTGCTAGGTATAGATACAAATTCCAACAGGAGGATGACAAGAAAAAAAAAATAATTTCAATTGCAGTCTGAAGCAAAGCATTTTTTCTTCTGTCCCATAACATATACTAATGTGGCAGCTGCTACCACTATTAATGTAGCATAAAGAATGAGTGTTGGAAAGCAGTTCCTTGCTCCTAAGTGCCAGTGTCTTTCCACCATAGCTTCTTGTGATGTACACCACAAAAGGGAGCTGGAAACTCTTGAGCCCCAGCTCTGTCTTTGAATCTGATTTTTCTGTAGGGCCTATGGGGAACCTCTCCAAGCCTTAGTTTCCCTTTCTAGGAAATGCTTACTCAGATCTGGAAGCATGATGTTCATCTACCATATGGCATGCTGGCAGGAGTAGTTATCAGAACAAATTCTTTCCAGCAAGAAGTCTGGTCCATACTTCTTAAGGCTTGTAACGTACTGAGATTAATGCAATATACTTAAGAGTTTTTTTTTTCTAGTTTCATTTTAAAATTAAAGAGGAAAATTTTAAAGAGTTTTTAAGATCATACTTATTATATTTCAGATACTGGCTCCAGTTTTTAAGTAAGTAAAAGATAAGTGCATAGCATTGAGAGTCCCTAGAAAATGTCTTTCCAGCTCACCCACAAGCTTTCTGTTAGAGCTGTGTCATTTTCATACAACACTTGTTCACGCCATGTATGATTTTTTCTCTGCCTGCTATAGGTACTTTTATATAGTGATTGTCCAAGCAGTATGGGCGTCTTCACTGCCAGTTTGGTCCTACCCTAGCCCCTTGCTCTGCCTATTGTTTGCTATGGTTACATAGGCAATCCTCATATTTGCAGGGAGTATTTCTGAAACCATCTCTTCTGCTTGGTTAGAGGTGATTACTGGACGTAAATTTCCAGTATATGGATAATCCACCAAGGCAAACTCTTTGCCAATTTTTACTATAATGGAAGAAGTGTCTTCCTCCTAAAAATGTATAGATGGGATTTAGTAATTTAAAGAAAAAAATTGGATTTACTATTTTAAGATGGGATTTACTAAGATTGGATTTACTAAGAAGGAAGGAAGGAAGGAAGGAAGGAAGGAAGGAAGGAAGGAAGGAAGGAAGGAAGGAAGGAAGGAAGGAAGGAAGGAAGGAAGGAAGGAAGGAAGGAAGGAAGGAAGGAAGGA